>NC_057805.1:28381409-28582946 GCF_018294505.1 Triticum aestivum
CTCTCTCTCTCTCTCACAGACACACACAGACACACACTAAGACTCCATCTCTCTCTCTCTCTCTCTCACACACACACTAAGACTCCATCTCACACACACATGCTCTAGGCGGAGCATTTGTTCCTACCACCCTTGATCCAACCTTACCGGTATGATAAACAATCACCTTAATTTACTTGTATAACATGGACAAATTCCACTTTACTTTAGTAGTAAGCAAACTTATCATCTGTACCCTTATAAAAAAATGAGTTGGCGATGATGGTGTGCCTGCCATCTTGTAATATAGACCGTTTGATCTATATCTGACGGATAGAAAGCAAACTATGATAATTTTACAAAAGATACCCGCACCTCTCTCCACATCCTTATCTCCCACAACCTCATTGCTCAGCAATGAAAAAAGGAAGTCCTTGGAACAATCTAGCATGGTGGCCGCTGCCGCCTGCCGGCACCGTCCATCCCCATGCCTGCGCCCATTCCGACCACCAGTCACTACCATGCTCCACTCCTCCTCACCTTATCTCTCATCTTTCATTTTTTCGATGACATTCTCGAGATACCAGTTTTCCGATAAAATTCTTGAGATATCATTAGTTTTTACACATGGGATTACTCCTGCATGGGTCAATCACAACAGGTGTTTTGTAAAAAAAAAGCATATTGATGTTCTGTGCAATGCACGAGCATCTTGCTTGTAATTATATAACGCAAATGACGAGCAGGAAGTGACATTTTTTTACACAACCACGTTAACATGGCCACGTAAATCACTAGCTAAAGTAAATACCATTATACTTATATCCCGATGCAAAAGGTTGAGTACATGTCCGGAGAGTAGAGTCGCACACACGCACTCTGTCTCTCAGAATCTCTGTCGGGTGGTAGGTGCGACATATGCCAACGGGTGGCTTATCATTGTGGGAGCCAGTAAGACGTCGCCGGTGCCTGGAAACGGGATAAGGCGAAGACATGCATGCCGGCGAATCTTACCTAGGTTCGGGGCTCTCCGTGGAGATAACACCCCTAGTCCTGCTTTGCGGGGTCTCCGCATGATCACTAGATCAACACAAGTGTCTACAAGAGGCTCCTTGAGCTGTTTTGCTAGAGGAAGAAGAAGGGCAAGGCTAGCTCTCCTCTTCTCTCTACGTGGTGTCTAAAGCTCTCTCAGGGATCAACCCTTTGCATGGGTGTCCTGGGGGGTTTATATAGGCCTACCCCCCAGGGGTACAATGGTAATCCGGCTAGACGCGGGTCCTAGCCGTCAGTGTCTGTACTTGCCGGCTTCTTCGCCGACCGCCGGGGCCCGCTGGCGGCTGGTTACTGTAGCCTCGCCCCTGGTGACGAGGGCTTCGCCGAGGTAAGCATGGCTACAGTGCCGCCGTCTGGCGTGCTCTCACTGTAGCCTTACCCCGTCTTGTCTTCTTAATGATGCACATACTTTGAGGAAGGGAGGTAGCCGGCTATTGGGAGCCGACTACGCCCTAGGCCGACTGGGGAAGGCATGGCCGCCTTCGAGCATCTCTCTGGTTGAAGGGGCCCACCACCTGCGGGCCGTACTGGCGCCTATCGTGGGTGGTGTCACGGTCAACATGGCAACAGTGCCGCGCTGGACGGGTGATGGCCGACCCGTACGGCGCACTGCGGCCAGGCGTGCTCCGGGATTCGGGGGTGGCAAGCTGTACTGTAGCCACGCCCCGTCTCATCACCGTTAGGTGGGTGCAGTCCTTGAGGGTGCAGTCTTGGCCGGCTTCTGGGAGTCGGTCTTCTTGTGGCCGGCTTATTGGAGTCGGCCCTCTTGTGGCTCCCTTCGGGAGGGTTCTTGAGGTCGGGTCTCCTTCCGGTAGTCGGCCTATGAGATAGCCGGCCAGGGGAAGGCGGCCCTGCGTGTTGAATGCTTGAAGGTTCCATCGGCTTGATAATTTCTTGAAGTGCCAGGGGGAGTCGGTTAGGCTACCCGTGGCCATTTACTCCGACAGTAGTCCCCGAAGCTGGTTGGGCTTCGAGGCTGAAAGGAGGACGAGAAGCTCAATCAACTTCCTATCTTGAGGAGCCAGCAGCTAGGAGCCGGCTTTGATCAGGTGTGCCGTCTTGGCGAGGTTTTGTAGTCTGAAGGCGGGAGCCAGCTGGTGCGCACGACGGGTTGTGAGCCGGCCGCCTGTCGCCCGTGTGCCACGTGGCACCCTCCGGCTGGAAAAGCCTGCCAACCCACGCGCGTGACGGGACGCCGCCGCAGGCCGGGGCCCACCACTTCCACGCCTAGGCCTAGGTGTGGATCTTCTGTGGCCCAAAATGGGCCGTTCTCCTTCCAACGGCCGTTACCACACGTTGTTAGGCCGCAATAATCGCGGGGCGTGGGCTCGTGGGCATAGTTAATCCCACGTTCTCCCCCACGCTTTGCCTCCTCGGCTCCACCGCACAAGGCTATAAATAGGAGGAGGAGGGGGAGCGGCAGATGCTTCGCATGCTCACCCTCGCTCCGCCATCTTCTTCTTCCTTCTCTCCGGTTCAGTCGCCCCTCGCCGTTGCGCCGTCCCTCTAGTCTCCGCACTACCCCGCAGCATCGCCGCCGCGGGGCCGTGTTTTCATCGCCGCCGCACCCTGCTTCATCAGCCTCTTGCCGTCATGCAGCACGGCGGAGACTGGGACGGCTCCATCGTCCATGAGGACCACATCGACTTCCTCCGCAAGACGTGGCGGCTGCCCGGCGAGGATTATGTGCGGGTCCGTCTCGCGCCGGAGAAGGAGATCACGCCGGCGCCGGAGGAAGGTGAGCGGGTAATCTTCCGCTCGCATTTCCTGCGCGGCCTCGGCCTGCCCGCGAGCGCCTTCTTCCGCTCCTTTCTTGAATTCTACCAGCTCCAGCCGCACCACCTCACTCCAAACACGGTAGTGCTGCTGTCCGCCTTCGTCACCCTGTGCGAGGGCTTCCTTGGCGTTCTCCCCACCCTCGAGCTCTGGGGGGAATTCTTCCAGTCCAAGCTCGGCACCCGCATGCAGGGCGTGCCGGCTCAGAGCGGCGCCTTCATCGCGATGCGGAGGCCGGCAGCCGACAACCCATTCCCTGCCATTACGTTGATCCAGTCGGTGAAGCTCTGGCAGAAATCATACTTCTATGTGAAGAACGTCTTCCCGCGAGGCGACTTCGTCAACTTGCCGGCTGGGAGGCGGCCCCAGTGGTCCTATCGGGCCAAAACACTGTCGCCGGTTGGAGCCGCCGCCGCCGCCCGACTCCGGGTAATGATCCAGTCGGAGAGCCTGACCGGGTCCGACCTGCTGGTAGCCTTCGTGGAGTGCCGGGTGCTCCCGCTCCAAGGCCGCCCTCATTTGATCTGTCAAATGAGCGGCCAACTCGATCCGAGTCGGATGTGCACCAAGGAGATGCCTCACGACGAGGTAGCTCACATGGTGAACTATCTCGTGAACTGCAAGCTCACCGCGGAGTGGCAGTTTGGCAAGGAGCCGTACTCCCGCGCCAATCCTCTGCCTATGGTAAGCTTGCCTTTTCTTCTCTTCTTTACTTTTGTCATCCAGTTTCTCTTGGCCGACTCTGACCAGTCGGTTTGTCTTGACAGAACCCCCTCCTTCGCCCGGCAGCCGGGGCATCGGGAGCGAACCGCCAATTGCTCCCCGACCGGGTGGCGCATGACCTGGACGACCCCGACTTGGGGGCGGCCGCCATGGACGACAACACCGAGGGAGGAGGCGGCGAAGCAGGCAGCTCCGGGCATGGAGCCAGCTTTGCCGACTGGCCGGATGACGATGAGGCGGAAATCGTTCCGCACCGCCAACCGGCGTCTGGTCAAGGCGCGGGTTCATCTGCCGCGCCGGCTGCCCGAGGCGGCACGCAGAAGCACCGGGCCTTGTCGGGCCTATTCGGCAGTCGGCCGAAGAAGGACAAGAGCACGGCGGCAGCGACCAGGCGGGACGAGGCAGCCGCGAAGGCGGCCCGCTTCCGGAAGGTGGTGAAGCAGCCGCAAAAGGTTTCAGCGTATGTGTCAACCTTCTCGCGTATTCCTTCTTTTTTGTCGATACTCTTTCTCTGAGTCCTGGTCTTGATTCATCAAACAGGGCTCCGCTCTCGCTTGAGCGGACCGCTGCCGCCTCCGTGGTTGGATCGGCGGGAGGATCTGCGAGCGCCCGCCCCGTGGACCCCCGTGTCGAGCTTCAAGCGGCGACGGAGAGGAATGCGCGGGAGGCGCGGGAGGAGCGGGAGGCAGAGGAGTTGAGGGCGGCCGCCAACAAGGCGGCGCAAGAAATGGCGGAGGAGTCGGCGAAGGTGCAAGCCGACGCAGCGGCCAAGGCTCGGGCGGAGGATGCAGCCGTAGAGGCAGCGGCGGGGGCCTTGCTTGTCACCCCGCTGCGCGCCGTGGTGCCCGAGATCCCGGAGCCCCCGCCAGAGGAAGCTGGTAGCGACCTGCCGGGTATGGAGAGGGAGGAGGGCGACGTCGTCGTCCAGGAGAGGGAGACGGCACCGCCATCGCCGTCTGGGGCGGGCCAGGGCGGCCGGCCTGACGCGCCGCCCGCGCAACCGGCTGGAAGCGAGCCGGCCGCGAGGACGGACCTGGTTGCCCGGTCACCATCGCGCTAGCGCGCGGGGAAGGCGACTTCGGCGCCGGACCCGCAGAAGGCCGCGGGCTCTAGCTCGTCAGCCCAGGATCTGGAGGCGGCCAGCGCCAGCTCGGGGTGGACGCCGAGCGGTGGGACGGCCGTGGTAAATGTGGCGGCGCAAGAAGTCCGAAACCGGCTTCAGGCCCAGGCTGCCGTGCTGAGGCAGTACAACCAAGAGTTCCTCGCAACACGGACGACCATTTGGGTAAGTCTTCCCGCTTTGTTGTTTCTTGATCTTGATTTCTCCCGTGGGGGCGCGTCAGCGCACCCACTGGGTGTAGTCCCCGAGTTCCGAGTCGGCTGCTGAGCAGGCGGCTTGGAACTTCTTAGTAGACTTTGATTGCTTATCTTGCTCTTGTTTGCTTCTCTGTCCGACTTGCAGGACTACCATAACCTCCGCGCGGCTGCCTTCAACTCCCAGGCTCAGGAGCTGTCCCAGAAGACCGCTGATCTAACTGAGAGCCGGAGTAAGTGCTTCATCTTTTATCTCACGTGGGGGCGCGTCAGCGCACCCACTGGGTGTAGTCCCCGAGATTCGGGCCGACTGCTGAGCAGTCGGGTCGGATCTTTCCTGGCGACTTCTTTCTTATTGCTTTCTTCTTCTTTGCCATATCTGCAGAGGCCAATGCCGACCTGAGGGAGCAGTTGGGTGGGGCCCAGAACGCCCTTCGCGCCAACGAAGCCGAGTTCGACGCCTTGGCCCAGCAGCGTGACCGCTTGGCCAAGAGGCTGGCCGACCAGGAGGAGAGCCACAAGGCAGCCCTGAAGGCGGTGCAGGACAGTGAGGCCGCCCTTCACGCCGAGTACGAGACCGAGGCGGCGAGCTGGGCTGAGGCGAGGCAATCGCTGATCAATGGCTATGTCCAAATTGAAGACTTGGTTGACAGTATGCCGCCTTCCTCTTCGCTCCTTCGCTTGCCGCTTGCCATTTGGTCCATTCTCTGACTTTGTGTTTTTTCTCTTTCTCTTCTTTTTGCAGAGTACTTCCCTGGTTACTCTACTGCCGCCAACCAGGTCGTCGAGGCCCACCACGAGGCGCGAAGGCAGGCTGGTGCTGAGGTCGCGCCAAATGCTCGTCGGTCGGCTGAAGAGCAGCTTCTGGCGATCCAAGCCCGCCTCCAGCCGGCTCACCGCATGCTCCGCCGTCTTCAGCGCGCTGGGGCGCAACTGCTGGCTGCCCTCTGGCCCGGCGAGGTGGTTCCTCGTACCCCCAGTCGGACTGCCGACTGGCTGGAGGTAGCGGTTGGCCGCTTCGAGGCCCGGAAGGCTTCTGTGGCCCGGTCAGGCGCCAGGCGAGCGCTGGAGTTCGTCAAAGCCTGGTATCCCGAGCTGAGCTTGGACCAGCTGGCCACCTGGCGGCAGGAGGCCGACGAGGAGTTGGAGGCGGTGCGGCCAGCTATCATCTAGTGTGCCTCGGCAATCGCCGACTACACCGACACCAGCGCCTTTGCTCCTAAGGTGGATGATGACGGCATTGCTCAGCCGGAGGAATGGTTCGGGCTGAACCCAGCAGATGGTGAGGACTCGGCAGAGGAGATCGATTCCAGCGACGAGGGCGAAGAGGAGGAGGGGGAGGATGGTGGAGACGCCGCGCCAGACGGTGGAGCGACCGGCCAGCCTCAACTTGATCGTGACTCCAGGAACGAGGCGCGTGCGAGCGCGCCGCGTGCAGCCGGCGATGACCAAGCCGAGACTCGCCAGCCGACCACTCCTCCAGCCGGCACTGCCGCCTCCACTGACCTGCCCGGCTCGCCTGTTGCACCCTTAGCCTGATCTGCCGCCTTTACTTTCCTGTTATGTTACTCTTTGAACAATATTCTATTAAATTTGCGCAGTTCCACCCACTGGGGGTGTATTCAAACTATGTTGAATGCCGGCCTTTCGAAGGTCTTTTGTGTAAATATAATCATGCAGGTGTTCGACTTCCAATCGCTCTTGCTTTTCATCCTTTTGGCTATTTCCTTTGCCGCCCTCCCTTGGTCGCCGCCTTCCCAGCCGGATAGCTGCTCTGCAGTCTGTGGCTGGAGAAGTGCTTGGCCGGTTGGGAGAGCAAGTACTCTAGCTTTCTTAGATTGTAGCCAGGTAAATGGGAAGCCGGCCAGCCGGCTGTTCTGACAGCCGGATGGCGGGGTGGGAGGCCGGCTTGTGTTATATAAGCTCGTTAATCCTTAGCAGTTTTTCGTGTGGGCATCCTTTCCTGCCTTTGACTCTTGCCAGTCGGACAGTCGATTCTTCGAGCTGCGACTTTCAATAAGAGAGGGCTCGGGTGCTGGCACACTACTTGTCTGACTGCAGGTAGAACTTTAATATAACTCAAGGCAGCAAGTCCCCGGGCCGACTGATCAAACCCGGTGCCGGACAGAAAATCAAATGTAATAATACATTCATAGGTATGACACTCGTCATACATAGATAAAAGATGGCAGTCCCCGAGTGCTCCTCGGGGGGCCGGTTGTCTTGAACTTAATACAAAAAGGTAGCATGGTACATACTGCTTTCAACTGTAAAATCTTCTGAGGAGATTGGCGTTCCATGGTCGTTTCGACTCCTTGCCGGAATCATCTCTCTTGCGTGCCTTCAGCTTCTGTGCATCGATCAGGTAGTAGGAGTCGTTGCCTAGGGCCTTGCTGACAACGAAGGGGCCTTCCCAAGGGGCCGAGAGCTTGTGCTGGCCGGCTGTTCGCTGGATCAGCCAGAGCATAAGATCGCCTTCTTGGAAGGATCTTGGCTTGACCTTCCGGTTGTGGTAATGGCGCAAACCCTGCTGGTAGATGGCGGACTGGCTAAGTGCTAACAGTTGGCCCTCTTCCAGCAGGTCGACGCCGTCTTCTCGCGCTTCCTGGGCCTCCGCCTCCGTGTACATGGTGGCTCGAGGCGAGTCAAACTCAATATCAGTTGGGATGACAGCCTTGGCACCATATACGAGGAAGAAAGGAGTGAAGCCGGTTGACTTGTTTGGGGTAGTACGCAGACTCCAGAGGACAGCCGACAGCTCATCGAGCCAGCAGCTGGCCGAACGCTCCAGTGGCACGACTAGTCGGGGCTTGATGCCGGAGAGGATGAGGCCGTTTGCTCGCTCGACTTGGCCGTTTGACTGCGGGTGGGCAACGGAAGCTAAGTCCAGTCGGATGCCCTATGTCGCGCAGAAACGTGCCAGTGCTCCCTTGGCAAAATTCGTGCCGTTGTCGGTGATGATGCTATGTGGTATGCCATACCGAGTGGTGATATCTGCGATGAATGTCACGGCAGTCGGCCCATTCAGCTTCTTGATTGGCTTCGCTTCAATCCACTTGGTGAATTTGTCTACGGTGACAAGTAAATGTGTCATGCCACCGCGCGCCGTCTTGAATGGGCCCACCATGTCCAGCCCCCAGAGGGCAAAGGGCCAGGTGAGGGGGATGGTCTTGAGTGCAGAAGCCGGCAGGTGTTGCTTGGAGCTGAAGACTTGGCACCCTTTGCAGTGCTTGACTAATTCCTTGGCGTCCTCCAAAGCAGTCAGCCAGAAGAACCCATGGCGGAAAGCTTTGGCGACAAGTGATCTTGAGGCCGCGTGGTGGCCGTATTCGCCTTGGTGGATATCCTTGAGGATTGCTATGCCCTTCTCTGGCTCGACGTAGCGCTGGAAGACTCAAGTGACGCTGCGCCTAACGAGTTCTCTGTTCATTATTGTGTATGCTCCGGCTCGGCGTTGAACTTGTCTTGCCGAGATCTCATCAGTCGGCAGCTCCCTGTTTACCAGAAAGTTGAGGATGGGTTGGGCCCATGATGGAGCTGCGACTTCTTCTATTGCCAACACGACTACTGCGACCAGGGCGGGTGGGTTGGGTGGTGAAGAGTTGGAGTCGGCCACCGCCTGTTGTGTCGTTGCAGTCCCCGGGCCGACTGCTGCAGTCCCCAGGCCGGGTTTTGAAGTCCCCGAGCCAGGTGCGACTACGGCAGTCCCCGGGCCGCCTGTCGAAGTCCCCGAGCCACCTGCTGGGTTCCCCAGGTCGGATCCGACTGCATCAGGGTTAGGCGGTACAAAAATGGAGTTTGATTCTGGAGACGGCTTGACAGACGGCTTGAGGAGGCGTTGGAGAGAGACGCCGGTTGGTATAGCTTGTCGGGTGGAGCCGATTCGTGCCAGGGCATCTGCTTGCTCGTTGTCGGCCCGTGGCATGTGGAGGAACTCGCATCCTTCGAAGTATCCGCTGATTTGCTGAACGAGGAAGCGGTAGCTCGCCATGTTTGCGTCCTTGGCGTCCCATTCGCCAGATGATTTTTGGACCACCAAGTCCGAGTCGCCATAGCACAGGATCCGGCGGATGCCGAGCTCTTTGGCTAGCCGGAGCCCATGCATGAGCGCCTCGTACTCGGCCACGTTGTTGGAGGCGGCAAAATGGATTTGCAATGTGTATCGGAGTTTGTCGCCCTTGGGAGAGGTGAGGACGTTGCCGGCTCCCAAGCCGGTGCGCATCTTGGACCCATCGAAGTGCATCCACCAATGAGTGGAGTCGGGAGCCGGCGGTAGGTACTGGGTCTCGACCCAGTCGACAAGGAAGTCGGCCAATGCTTGGGACTTGATGGCGGTGCGAGGCTGGTAGAAGATCGTGTAAGGAGCCAGCGCAATGGCCCACTTAGCCACCCGGCCGGATGCATCCCGGCTGCCTATGATCTCGGCAAGCGGGGCAGTGCATACGACCGTGATGGGATGCTCTTGAAAGTAGGGCTTCAGCTTCTTGGCGGCAAAGTATACTCCATAGCACATCTTCTGGTAGTGCGGGTAGTTTTGCTTCGAGGTGGACAATACTTCGCTCAAATAGTACACCGGCCTCTGGACTAACTGAGCCCGGCCTTCTTCTGGGCGTTGGACCACAATAACTGTGCTGACCACTCGGCTAGTCGCGGCAATGTAAAGGAGCATGGGCTCTTTTGCAGTTGGCGCTGCCAGGATAGGCAGTGTGGTCAGCATCTTCTTCAACTCGTGGAAAGCTTGGTCTGCTTGGTCGTTCCACTCGAAGTGGGTGGACTTCTTCATGAGTCGGTACAGGGGGAGAGCCTTCTCTCCTAGCCGGCTGATGAAGCGGTTCAGGGAGGCCAAGCACCCGGTGAACTTTTGAACGTCTCGCAGCTTGGTAGGAATCTCCATTCTCTCTATGGCCTTTATCTTCACTGGGTTGCACTCGATGCCGCGTTCGGAGACCAAGAAGCCTAGAAGCTGGCCGGCTGGTACTCTGAACACGCACTTCTCAGGGTTGAGCTTGATCTGAAATCGGCGCAAGTTGTCAAATGTTTCTTTGAGGTCTTCCAGCAGGGTGCCGCGCTTCTCCGTCTTCACCACAATATCGTCTACATAGACGTGGGCATTTCTGCCGAGTTGCTTGAGGAGGCATTTCTGCATGCAACGCTGAAAAGTGGCACCGGCATTTCTCAAGCCGAATGTCATAGTTGGGTAGCAGAAAGCGCCGAATGGCGTGATGAAGGCGGTCTTCAGGCGGTCGGCTGGATCCAACTTGATCTGGTGGTAGCCTGAATAAGCGTCCAAGAAACTCAATAGCTCGCATCCGGCTGTGGAGTCTATTACTTGGTCGATTCGTGGTAAGGCAAATGGATCCTTGGGGTAGGCTTTGTTGAGGCTGGTGTAATCTATACACATGCGCCATTTATTGTTTTTCTTCAACACCAGGACCGGGTTGGCAAGCCATTCTGGAAAAAAAAACACCTCCATAATGAAGCCGGCTGCCAGGAGCCGGGCTATCTCTTCTCCTACAATCCTTCTCTTCTCCTCCGACAGTCAGCGGAGGGGTTGTTTGACTGGCTTTGCGTCTGCTCGGACGTGCAGCTTGTGCTCGGCGAAATCCTTCGGAACACCCGGCATGTCCTTTGGGGACCATGCAAAGATGTCCCGATTCTCACGGAGGAAATCGACGAGCTCGCCTTCCTATTTGCTGTCCAGGTTTGCACCAATGACAGCAAACGTCTCCGGGTTCTCCGGGTCCAGAGGTATCTTCTTCGTTTCCTTGGCCGGCTGGAAAGAACCTTGAGCATCATATTCCTTGGGGTCAGGGGACAGGGCCGGCTGCTTGCCTGCCATGGCCACGACTCGGTCCAGCATCTTCTTCTCTTCCGCAATCACGAGGGACTCGGCCAGCCGGCTGCTGGCTGCAGCACACTCGGAGGATTTCTTGTAGTCTCCGGCTATGGTGATGATCCCCTTCGAGCTTGGCATCTTCATCTTGAGGTAGGGGTAGTGGGGCACAGCCATGAACTTGGCTAGGGCAGGTCGGCCAAGCAACGCGTGGTAAGGGCTCTCTAGATCCACCACTTCAAACCAGACTGCTTCTCGGCGGAAGTGATCCTTGTCTCCGAAGAGAACATTTATCTTGATCTTGCCGATCGGTGAGCAGGATAGGCCAGGTACAATGCCATGGAACACAGTCCGGCTTGACATGAGATGCTTCGTCTTGATGTTCAGCTTCTCCATGGTGTCGCAGTACAGTATGTTGATGCTGCTTCCTCCATCAATCAGCACACGGGAGGAATGGGCAGCTCGCCTTTCTGTCGCGAGGGTGGCGTCCAACACCAATGCATAAGAGCCGGGAGACGGCATCACCTCTGGGTGATCGGCCCGACTCCAGCTGATAGGCTTCTCAGACCAATGCATAAACTCGGGGTTGTTGGAGGCGACCGCGTTAACTTCTTGGTGTTGTTGGCGCCGACTGCGCCTGTCTTCAATTTGGCTTGTGAAGACGACGTAGGCGGCGTGCTCATCTGGGAACTCGTCTTGAACGGCTCTGACTGCTGGTCGAGCAGCCGACTGCTGAGGGGCTGGAGGCGGCGGGCCAGCAGGTGGAGGCGGCAACAGCCCCTCGCCCTTGGAGATCCGTGTGAGCCAATGGCACTTCCGGGTCGTGTGATTGGACGGCTTTGCGCCGCTGTGGAATTTGCAGGGGGCATCAAGGGTTTGCTCGTAGGAGAAAGCCGGCTGCCAAGCCGGCCTGACGCCCTTCTGCTTCTTGGGCATGGGCCGCCCTTCAGGTTGTTCGTCTTCGACCGTGGCCACCTGCCGACTGGTGGAAGGCGGCATAGGGGCCTTGCGCTTGTTGTCGTTCTGGTAAGGGCGTCGGTTGGAGTCACCAGCCGGCGTCTTGGGAGCCGGAGCGAGCACCTTTCCAGACGCATCCACTCGGAGCTCGGTCCTCATTGAGGAGTCGGCCGTGGCGTACTTGTCTGCTATGATCAATAGCTCGTCGAGGGTAGCCGGCTTGTCGCAGAGGAACCGGTGCTTGAGGAGGGTGCCCTCTCGGCACCCGGCAGTGAAGTACTCTATGGCTTGAACCTCGTGCACCCCCTCGCAGGAGTTGCAGAGCTCGGCCCAACGCGTGAGGTAGTCGCGAGTCGATTCGCTGGGCCCTTGGACGCACAAGGAGAGCTGGCGGGGCTTGGGAGGCCGCTTGTACGTGCTGGTGAAGTTACGGATGAAGACTTCCGTGAAGTCTAGCGAGCTGTTGATGCTGTAGGGCTTGAGGCTGTTCAGCCAAGTGCGTGCCGTGCCTTGAAGCATAAGAGGGACGTACTTCACGGCAACGCGCCTGTTGCCGCTCGCTATGCGGACTGCAGTCGAGTAGTCGATCAACCAGTCTTCCGGCTTCACGGAGCCGTTGTATTTTGGCGTGTCTCTTGGGAGTGAGAACCCTTTGGGGAAGGGCTCGTCGCGGATGTGTGGGCCAAAGCAAGGTGGGCCGACATCGTCTTCCTCTTCTAGCGCCAGGGATCGCGCTAGGCGGTCGATCCGGTGGCGGGCGTCATTCTCGCCAACTCCTTCGCGGTGGCCTAGTCGGCCACCGAGAGTCGGATGCATGACAGGCGGCGGGGTGGGATATCTCTCCCCACGAGGCGGGGGAGCAGGCGGATCGCCTCGTCGCTCCATAGCTCGGGGGCGGCTTTCTGCGTCACGCTCGATGGTGAGGCGAGTCCGACTGCGGCTAGCAGCCGGCTCCTTGTCTTTTCTCGCGCGGATGCCGTCTGCAGTCGGCGTCCGGGATGTCGCGCCATGCTCTCGGCGTTGGGGAGGACTTTCAGCGCGGGTGCTGGCTTCATGCCGCTCTGCGGCCGCGTCGATCAGCTGCTAGATGCGTCTAGTCATGTAGGGGAGCTCGTCGGCCCCCAGCCCATTCAGCTTGTCTGCGGCCGCCTGAGCGGCACGCAGGTTCTCGAGTGGCGTGGCGTAGACTGGGCGGTCTGCTCCCAGCATGCTGGTGATGGTAGCGCCGCGCTTCTTGACGAAGCCGGCTCGGCTCGGCCCGCCAGGAGGTGGCGTACCAAAGGTAGCGCGGTCGACCTCGCGCTGGTGAGCCTCAGTGAGGCGTCTCATGGATGCTATCTTCTGGCCCTCCGCTATAAGGGCGAGGCAGTGTGCCTCCAGTGTGTCGGCGTCGGCGTCGGCCGGGATGGGGACGGACAAGTCGTGCCGCGCCGCTTGTAGGGCGTCGTGGGCGATCTCGCCAGAGGCGGCGCCGTGGCTGATGACCAGCACCTCAGTGACAGCGCTGCTGCCGCTGTCGGCTCGAGGAAGAGGGTCGTCGATGATCACCACGTTGGTAGGGAAGGCGTCAAGTGATGCCGTGTCGGAGTCGACAAGCATCGGGTCGGTGGAGCCAACCGACTCCAAGTCCGCAGCAGGCTCGCTGGAGACGTGAAGCTGGTCGAGGAGGCTGACGAGGTGGCTCTCGGGGCAGTGTGTGCCCGCGTCAGACGCAAGCTCGTCGGAGATGCGAGCCTCGCCAAGAAGATCGGCGAGGCAGCTCGCCGCGCAGGCGCCATCGATGCCTCGCAGCGCGTCGGGGCAAGCGCCATCGGGCGTGCCGGGCTGGCTACGCTCGCTGGGGAGGAAAAGGGTTCCCGTCCAGAACAGGTCTCCGGACGACGGTGCACCTGGCCCCACGGTGGGCGCCAAATGTCGGGTGGTAGGTGCGACATATGCCAACGGGTGGCTTATCATTGTGGGAGCCAGTAAGATGTCGCCGGTGCCTGGAAACGGGATAAGGCGAAGACATGCACGCCGACGAATCTTACCCAGGTTCAGGGCTCTCCGTGGAGATAACACCCCTAGTCCTTCTTTGCGGGGTCTCCGCATGATCACTAGATCAACACAAGTGGCTACAAGAGGCTCCTTGAGCTGTTTTGCTAGAGGAAGAAGAAGGGCAAGGCTAGCTCTGCTCTTCTCTCTACGTGGTGTCTAAAGCTCTCTCAGGGATCAACCCTTTGCATGGGTGTCCTGGGGAGTTTATATAGGCCTACCGCCAGGGGTACAATGGTAATCCAGCTGGACGCGGGTCCTAGCCGTCAGTGTCTGTACTTGCCGGCTTCTCCGCCGACCGCCGGGGCCCGCCGACTAGTGGGTCCCGCTGGCGGCTGGTTACTGTAGCCTCGCCCCTGGTGACGAGGGCTTCGCCGAGGTAAGCATGGCTACAGTGCAGCCGTCTGGCGGGCTTTCACTGTAGCCTTACCCCATCTTGTCTTCTTAATGATGCACATACTTTGAGGGAGGGAGGTAGCCGGCTATTGGGAGCCGGCTACGCCCCAGGCCGATTGGGGAAGACATGGCCGCCTACGATCATCTCTCTGGTTGAAGGGGCCCGCCGCCTGCGGGCCGTACTGGCGCCTATCGTGGGTGGCGTCACGGTCAACATGGCAACAGTGCCACGCCGGACGGGTGATGGCTGACCCGTACGGCGCACTGCGGCCAGGCATGCTCCGGGATTCGGGGGTGGTAGGCTGTATTGTAGCCACGCCCCGTCTCATCACCGTTAGGTGGGTGCAGTCCTTGAGGGTGCAGTCTTGGCCGGCTTCTGGGAGTCGGTCTTCTTGTGGCCGGCTTCTTGGAGTCGGCCCTCTTGTGGCTCCCTTCGGGAGGGTTCTTGAGGTCGGGTCTCCTTCCGGTAGTCGGTCTATGAGATAGCCGGCCAGGGGAAGGCGGCCCTGCGTGTTGAATGCTTGAAGGTTCCATCGACTTGATAATTTCTTGAAGTGCCAGGGGGATTCGGTTAGGCTACCCGTGGCCTTTACTCCGACAATGTCTCTCACACACACACCAGTTACGTGACGCCCACTTAAACGACACGTATGTTACAATTTGTGCACCCGCGGGTACACGTGATGCTGCGCATTTATTTAAGCCGGATGGCGAACCCAAACAATAGCTGCATTCATTCCCCTCCCGCCACCTCTTCTCTGGTCGCCATCGCCTGGTAGCCATGGCCCGGCCGAAGGTAACAACATACGCCATACTCCCACTGGAGCGGCGCTTTAATATGGAAATTTTAGTGGTCATGCATGCATCTTTTTGTGCTAGCACTCCTATATAAGGGTTGACCGGTCGCTTCCCGCGGACGTGCGCGGGCGGTGGAAGAGGAAGGAGAAGGGAAGCGGGCTGTGGAGTACATTTTTTACCACAATATCTTAGGAAACTGAGTACAATAATTGAGTAGTTTTGCAAACTACGAGTACTACACCTGAAACGGTTCAAAACCTATACTCCCTTGCCAGCGCGCGCTTCCCGCGTGAAACGGTCAGTGTCACCCTGGAGCGTCAGTGCCACGTTAATGCTCGGCCAGAGCGGAGGCGACCTCTCACTGGCGCCGGCTTTGAATTGGCGCGATGGCCGAGAGAGCGCCGCTTCCCGGTGCACGCGACTGCTCCGCGTCGAGACTGGCCATAGGCCCTGTTTGGATCCATGGGTTAGAGTTAGTTTGAGCTAGTTGGGGCTCAAATAGCCCTAAAGTATCCAAGCATGAGGGTTTAAATTGGAGCAAGTTGCACCGAACCCACCAAAAAAACTATCCCACCGAAGAGGTGCTAACTGGAGATAGTTCTCATTGGGACCACTGAAAAATCACTTTTCTCTCTCCATCAAGTGCATTTATTGTCAATCTAACCCAGTCACCAAAACACCTCTTTGGCTACAGTTAGTTCAGGGTTAGTCATGAGTTAGTCTAACCTCTAGCTAAGTTAGAGTATCAAAAAGGAGCAGTATAGGACATGCAAGTTGCTCAAAGCATACAGTCAAATTCGTACGTGAAAGGATTTTTTTCTTTTTGAAAACAGAACGTGAAAGGATTTTTTTTAGAATGCTCTTGGCATGTCGCTAACATGTGATGAGTTAACCGACCTCAATAGATGGCAAAAACGCCAGCCCACCGCACTTTGAGAGAGACGAGGAGGGAGAGGCGATACAAGCTGCTGGATTACTAGAGATAGGTGTCGCACGGAAGTCAAGAAATATGGTGATAGCGTGGGTTAGCCATGTACTAGTATGATGTAACTACACTGGGCTGCCGTGGTTCATGCTCTTCCAGTCCACTGTGGAGATGATTGGTTGATTTTATATCGCTGAATAATATTAAATATTATGAGTGCAGATGCTCCACCATGAGGTTCCTTGCTCCTTCTCGGTCGTCGGGAATCTATGTTCTTCCACTCTATTTTTTTACGTGAGATTTGTTCATCCTTTTGCCAACACGCGAGACATCTAGCATCAAGGTGCACATGTTATGCAAGGATCGTTCCATCTATATGAAGAACACGTGGGACGGGAACTACGAGATGGACATGTACCCAGGAGTGGACGTACGAACCTGAGTAATGTAGCGTAGTAAGTGAAGTAGAATGGCACAAATGGTATGAACATGCATGGCATATAGGGTGTGTTTGGTTGCGTTCTCGTTTCAGCATAGTTGTTCCCTCTTCACGCATGCTCATCTCAACACCCCTCTTCATGCATGCTCTCTTCATGCATGCTTCTAGTGTATTTGTGCTAAACTAGTGTGGACTCATGCACCCTCCATACACTCTACCAAACACCCAAAAGTGGGTCGAGAAGGGAACTCTTGGGCGACATTTGTCTCTTACTACATACTACCACTAAATGTTGTACGTGCAATGCACGGTGATGTTATGCAGTACGTGCCTAAGTACTCTACTACTACTATATTAGTTGGAGGCACATATTAACTTTTATATTTGTTTACGCGTATGCCCCAGGACCTTCCAACTAGACGTTTCTTTCTCTCCAGGTCGCACTTTGTATCGTTCATACCACTAAGTACTACTACGTGTGGTCTCTGACCCAGAAGTGGAAGAAGTGGAGACGCTCTACCACGCTATTTTTTTGCGCTAGGCTCTACCACGCTGTTCATGTCCCACTCCTTTCGCTAACGTGTGGGACATCCAGCACGTGCCGTGTTTGGCACTCTTCGTCGTAAGAGTTGAAACGCTAGCATTCATCAGAAATAAAAAATAATTATAAATCAGCAGTGGTACTATTTTTTTGAGAACCAATCAGCAGTAATACTATACCACGCGGTTTCCTTGCTCCTCGATATCGGAAAGAATACTTCCGTTCGCCAACATGTGGGATGTCGACCATCCTGGTCCACTTGCCATGCACGCAGAACTCCAAGGGAGAGTCACCCCGGTCGTCGCGCCGCAGTAACAATGACTAATGAGCCGTCAAATCACAGGCCCACTTCCCACTTTGAAGTTGCTCGGACGAAGGAACCATCATGACTTCGTTGAATTCCGCTTCTTGAAGAAAACTACTGTACCAGCAGTACTACTAGCTACAGTAGTTACTCCAACAGAGGCCTCCTTTCGTTCATAGGATAGGAATTTTATAGGAATATGAAAATCATAGGAAGTGAGATGACATGCATCTCAATTCCTATAGAGAAAGAGATGACATTTGATGCATAGGATAGGAGTATGTACTACCGTGAGCGACCGATCTTAGTGCCACTGCACACGAGTGTGTGTCTGATCGATACGATTATTCGTGAGTTATGCATGGTTGTGTGGTGTCTAATGGTGGTCGTCGAAGGCTAGCTAGCGACAAGAGCGGTTGTCAATACATGCCGCATATGCTTCAAAGGCTCGTCATCCATGAGTTCACACTTTACCACCACGCCAGCGTCTGACCGCCCTGGCCTACCGAAACCCCTTCCATCGCTAGCGCGCGCTTCCCGCCTGAAACGGTCACCGTCTCTCCAGAACGTCAATGCTGCATTCACCGGACTTAACTGCAGGTGCAATTGGTGTGTCACTGACATGCGGGCCAGATGCCTGTTGGGCCCACATGTCAGTAACCCAACGCATCTGCAGTTGAGTCACTGAAGCAGCGTCGGCATTAATGCCCGACGAACCTACTCCGGCGCCAGTTGTCCTTCCGTCTGCCGCGGCTCATTGCCATTCGCTCGCTATATTAACTTGAGCCCCAGCTCCCAGCCATAGCCAAAGACCCACACTTATTCTCCTCCGGTCCCTTCCTTATGTCGGCACCACTCCAACCATGGCCTCCTAGCGCTCCGAAGCTCTCTTGGACGTACTGTCGCAGGAGCAGATGAGGGACATCGGCGGCTCCGCTCTGGGCGCGCTCCAAAGCTCTCTTCGACGTACTGTCGCAGGAGCAAACGAAGGAGATCACCGGCACCCCTCGGCTGCCCTCCGCCGCCACGACCATGAAGCCGGCGCGCGTGCGCGGGCGCAGCCGGCAGCGAGGAAGAGTAGTACTAGGTAGGTCGCCGCCGCTCTGGTCCCAGGAAGGCCACCGCTACTCCACTCAGTCGACGCCAAGCTTGGTGGGATAAACATCGGCGGCTGATTAGCCGCTTGACGGCGACGTGGAGGCGGAAATCTTCAGAACCTTGTGCTTCGGAGGAGGAGGTTATCGAGGCGGATGAGGAGGAGGCAAAGGCAATGGCCGGCTTTCTCGGGTTCATGGCCGGACATGGTGGTCGGGCGCCGGCGATCGTTTAGATTAGGTTTATAGTAGGTTTTAGTACGGTTTGTGCGAAATATGTAATGAATTTCGTCCAGTTTGTAGGAAAAGTTTTGGAAATGTAATGAATTTCATCCGGTTAATTTGAAATTTGCTTTGTTTGCACGAATTTCGTCCGGTTAGTTCATATAGTCGTCGAAAGGTATGCGGGCAGCATCAGATGGCATCCATCAGTGTCCTCGGGCAGATGCCGGTGTAAATTTGTGGGCCAGTGCAGGAGATGCCCTAACTATCATGCTATAATCGCTAACAGTGCTCCATTATTTGGCAGGGAACAGTTATCCCTCGACCAAAATCAGATCCGCGGTGTTTCGCACTCCTCCCGCGTAAGAGTGTAAACTCTTGCTTACATAAAAATGGAGCAAGTGGACGGCACTGTAGCACATCATATCGCTCAAACTAGCCCGCCTAACAAGCGGGAAAGCACCGCCCTCGTCATTTTGTTCTGGATTTCTATCGATCAATCGCGCGAAAATGTTACGCTTCGCAAGTTCTAATGGAAAAGGCGGCACACTTATGACTCGTACGCGTCGCACCCCCGACAGTCCGGCTCGCACGCTGCTCACCAGAGGGGACACGCGTTGTCTCGCAATTTCACTGACATGTGGGACTGTAATTGAATAAACCGTCGATAGCGGAAATCTAATCGCTCGGCGGGCGTTGGCTGAGAAGAGAGAAACGGGGGAGGGAGAAGAGATCGCCCGCCCGCCGCGCACGGACTCCAAGAAATATATGGTGATAATGTGAGGTGGGCCATGCTAGAGTCCGGACCACTTCCGGAGCCCGCTCTGGCCCCTCAAGACGCCAGCTGCCCGCTGCATGCATGCATAGCAAGTACTAAAAAACTGGGCTATAAGCCCGCTTATGTGGAGGAGAGAGAGGCATTGACAAAGTCAAGGAGTGGGCTCTACAAGAGCCCATCTCTACACGCGCTCCTAGGTATAAAAAATAATTCTAAAAAAGGCATAAAAAGCAATTGTGTCTAAAAAAAGAAAGGTAAAAAACATTTGAGAGGAAATAGATAGAGAGAAAGTGAGAGAAAAGTTGTAACCTTATAGCCAACCTTATAGTCAACAGTATGGTAGCATTACATGAGGAAGGAGGGAGTGGTGCACATGCCAAGTTCACTGGGCTGCCGTGTTTCACACTCCTCCATCGTAACAGTGGAGACAATAGCTTTCATCAAAAATAAACAATGAATACTTGTTGCTCGTCCTCTATATCGGAAAGAATACTTTCATTCGCCGACATGTGGGACGTCGACCATCCTGGTCCACCAGCCATGCACAAATTTATCCTGGTCTACCCCGGTCGTATCGCAGGCCCAACCTTTCCCCCTGTAAGTTGTTCGGACGAAGGAACCATCATGACTTCGTTGAATTCCGCTTCTTCAAGAAAATTTACCGCACCTGCAATACTGCTACCACACGCGAAGACTGGACGGCACTGTACCACGTCATATCACTGAAACCCACTAGGCCAAACTAGCCCGCCTAGGTCATCTATTTTGGAATGGAGGGAGTACGTCTCTGCACTGCTATGATTTTGTGTTGTACGTCTCTGTACTTTTGCTACGATTTTCCTACCCTATGAACCAAATGAGGCCTGAATGTATCCGTGTCGACTATTGTTTGATCGATCGCTAAGCCTACAATTTTAGGAGCTAGGGCTATTGGTCGATCAACGACGGATAAGTATAAGCATACCACGAGCTCATCAGCCCCAACGTTTCTCTTCGGCGAGTGTTTTGCAAGTACTATAGCTCGCACAATAGCTAGCCTACTAACATCAAGAATCATCAAACAAGCCCTGCTGATATGATAAACAGTTCAAACTTACATCTAAGCATGCCATATATTACATCAAAATCTGGTGAGGATACATCTGTTTCCATAACTCGGAGAGGGTTCGCATGATTCACTATCAAACAAAAGTAGCAAGTACCGCCCACACAAGACAGTGCACTAGCCCTAAGATGGTTTGATAACATGCATCATTCTGGTAATTAAATACAGGGCAATGCAAACTACCCTGAAGGATTAGCGTGACCAACTATTTCTTGTCATCGATCTCTCGGGCAATGACCACAGCACGGACAACGGCATGGGAATCAATCTCTGGGGCGATGTCCACAGGACTGACCGCGACATCGGAATCGATCTCTGGGGCGATGTCCACAGGATGGACAGCGGCATCGGAATCGATCTCCGGGGCGATGCCAACAGGACAGACCACGACATCGAAAACGAACTCTGGGGCGTTGTCCACAGGACGGGCCATGACATCGGAATCATCAAGGACGTCCACCGGCACCTGCACAACCCTAACATATTAGCAAGCACATTGCAAATAATCAAAATCCACAACTATGGTAATAAGCCATTATTTTTTACCTTGTGCAGCTCACCGGGGGATCTCATCCCTCCGGGGGCCATCTCCTCGTCCTCGATGGGGGCCATCACCTTGCCAGGGGAATACTGCTTCTCAACGGAAACTATCTCCTCAAACTCGGCCTTGAGCCTCGCATAGGTGGCCATCAGAGTTTCTGGGGTAGGCACGGTGGGGCCCTTGCTGTTCTTCCAACTTTCTTTGAGGAGTTCGTCCGCCAACGTCGTCAACTCTTTGGCCAGTGCTTGTTTCTTGGAGTTCTTCGTCTCCATGGGTTGGCCCGCCAACATGGTCAACTCGTTGGTCGGTGCTCGCTTCCTAGAGATCGCTATCTCCAGTGGGTTATCCGCTGGCAACTCTTTGCCTAGTGCTCCAGGATCCATCAATGAACTGACAAACAAAAAGCAATCGAAAGGAAACCACAATCGCAATGAAAACGGGAAAAGAATAGGATGTGAGAATCGGTCGGTGCTTCACAAAAAGAAGATTCTTGGAATGAAAATATAGCAGCATAACTGATTCGCCCACCTTTCCTTCGTCGGTACAGAAGAAAAATGGCAGAAGTGGGTAGCCTGGAGTGAGGTTTTCTTCAAGAAAGGGAAGAAAGGGCTTCAACGAGCATTCCAGTGAAATGATGGTTGCTTCGTCCAGTCCAACTTGGAGGCCACCTTACCACTGCTGGTAAAGGTGTGGGTTTTGTGATATGACGGGTCATGACATCCACACCGGGGTGACAGGTGAGTCTCGACTGTAGCACCTCGCTGTGATTTGGTGGATGGCATGCGGGCCCGGATGCTTTGATGTCCCAAAACACTTAGGCGCGGTGCATTAACTTCTACCTTGTTTCTTGTTTCTTGACATATCAACCAATAAGAGATGAGAGGTGTGCATGCTTTTAATGACTTGAGACTACCAAACACGACATGCAGTGGCTAGTTCATTGCATGCAATGCTATTAATTAGCAAATAAACATTGGTGACCCCAGGAGGAAACGGTGCTAAGCGCGTGGACCTATGCAGAATGAGTATCAACCAATGGATGATGGAGTTTAATTGTTAAACAATTCAATGAGGGAAGCTTAGCTACAAATTCAATGACTTACTCACCTAGACGAAGGGAGTAGCAAGTACTAGTACTACTACAATAGTGGGCTCAAATAGCAATTTTGTCTCATGCAAGAGCCTGGCTACTATATGCGTGCTCCAAGGCACCGCACCACGCGAGCGTTCGCAACTGCCATGTTCGGGTTGCGCTTGGCTCTTCGCCTCTTCAAGAAGACGAACAATGATGTTACTCCTACTTCTACAGAATCGAATCCACTGCTGCATGTCCGTCCACCTCGTGCGGGAGGGATAGCGTGTAGCGAAAGCTTCTACTTACTGCTCCTGCCTTTGCGTCTATGAAAGGTGGGTCCAATAGGTGGTTGGCCCTCCTTTCATGCAGCCAAAGGCAGGTGCAGTTAAGGCACCGGAGCTCAGTCCGCGAGGGAGAGGGCGTTGCAGTAATCAAACTTCTCGGTCTTGTACGAGTTGACGCGACACATCAAAGCACTGCACTCGATATAAGTCTTTTTACACATTTCAAATGGACTACAACATACGGATGTATGTAGACATATTCTGCTTCATATGTAGTCACTTGTTGCAATCTCTAAAAAGACTTATATTTGGAAACGGAGGGAGTACAACGCATGCATGCATGCCGTGACTTTGCTTTTGATACTTGCATGTGTTGATTTGATGCACCTTGCCAAATTTTGACTATAAATTTAACTAACCAAATTTTCATGCATGTCACAAAAAATTACGGGGCTGTTTATATTGTGACTATGTTTGTCTTATGTTGCCACATTATTTTTCCCACACTTTCCACACTTGCCTAACTTGAGTTGCGCAAATTGTTAGACACACTTTGGCTTGCCTAAGGGAATCTTGCCACAATTTTTGTGTCTATGACATGTGGGGTTCACTGCCAATAAAAAAATTCTTGTCTTAGGTGTGGCTAATAAAAAAGACTTATATTTAGGAATGGAGGGAGTAGAAAACATAAATAATAATGCATGTTGGGGCAACCCACGTTTTCGCTAATTTTAGCCATGGGCTTGTTCACAATTTTTACGAGGGGGTGGTTGTTCATTTAATGGAGGGACTTGTAGTACCAGACTTGAACGATACAAAGTGCGACCTGGCACACCGTAACACCACTTGGAACAAGCGCGTAGCTATCTCAAAAAACAATCAACAACTAAAAAAACTGCGACCTGGCATGTAGTACACAATTTTAAACGATTGTTTTGATGGAGTGAAAAAGGAAACTACCCCACTACGTATATATAGGCCGGAGCCTCCACGCTTGCTTGCTAGGGTTGCTCTATTCACACACTCTCATCCTCTCCAGATCTAAACAAGATAGGGGTGGTAACACTGTCTTTCTCCCTTCAAAAAACACTGTCTTTCTATCCTCACAGCTGGTCACAGATCCGGACGTATCCCCCTCCGCCGGTGAAGGGGAGGAGGGGTAGCGTTTAGGCCGTCGTCGACAGCGAGGGAGGAGACCCACTACCGACCGCATCGTTATCTCTAGCCGAGCGCCGGCGCGGAATGTCCTCCGATCCCTTCGTCGTTGCCTGTGGGCGGATCCGGCCTCCCGCCGCCCACCTATCCACATCCGGACGACCTTCAGGTATATCTTCGTTTGAAACCGCCTTAGCTCTACTTCCCCAGCTTGCTACATTGCTGCATGTGCATCATTTTCTACCTCTCAGCCCCTCTCGATCGGATGGTCCAGCGTCACCTATTTTTTTCTATTGTTTGAGGTAAAGCTACTTCATGGAGTCGAATCTTGTACTCCATCCGTCCGGAAATACTTGTCATTGAAATGGATGTATCTAGATGTATTTTAGTTCTAGACACATCCATTTTGATGACAAGTAATTCCGGACGGAGGGGGTACTTGGTTCAAACAAGAAATAAAGTGGGGGTGGGGGAATTTAGTATGTACATCGGACTTGGTAAAAACAGGAAGGAAAGGGGGTGAAAGTAGTACAGACTGGTCATCCAACCGGTCTCTTGGTCGAAAAGGGAAATATAGGGGTAACGCTGTACACAGTGGTATGACCAGGACTAGATTTGCTATCCACACATATGAGTAGGTGGCTAGAGTGAACAAAAATGGGACCAACCCAGATATGTTTCTTGGATGTTTGTTTCTCGGGGCAACAAACTATGAATCACCACTTTATGCCCCTGTTTACGTACATGGTGCTGGACTGCTGGTGCACCCACTGTCCCATGCCCTTATACCAAATATTTAGCTATTCTTAATCTAATGTCCCTGGTAAAAATGAAGCCATGCCACTGTTATAAGCCATGACAATTTTAGCCAAATGTTTTTGCCTGTAATTGTTTGAGACTCTGACTGTTTCCTCTATACCTTTTTGTGCAAACAGGGATATCCAATTCACCTGGTTGCTGTTGTGACCTTTTGGTGCACTGCACAAAACTCTTCTTAAAAGAAGTGACTTTTGTGTTGTTTAACTGGAATGTCAGAATGGAACAGTTTGTTCATTTCGGTGGAACTGCACAAAGGGAGATCTGTGTTACAATCCTCATCATCCATATTGGCGCCATAACCTTCCTTTAGGTAAGAATGATATTTAATGCATGTGTTCATCTCTATTTTCCGACTGCCATGAGAAAATAATGTTATTTTTTACTAGTACACTTGTACTCCCTCACTGACAAAACCAATTCTGAAATAGAAGGCCAATCATGTACTTGGTTTCACCAACTGGTGAGGAGAAAGAGAAACAGAGCATGAAGAGGAGGAGGAAGAAGAATAAACAGTGCCAAAGCGATCTTGCTGAAGCCAGAGGCCTCAGTCGAGGCCATTCAAGGGCTCCGGCAACGACTACCTTACATGTGAGACGATCCTCCAGGGAGCCCTTCCACTTCTGCTGTCTCACCTAATTAATTAGGAGTACTTAAGTACCACTAATTTATTGATGCCTAATTTTCCTGTCGGAGTTAAACAAATCTTTAGTAGGACCCTATGCTGAATCATGTACGTGTGTATGTTTGTCTATGGAGGTGAATCATGTGGTGGAGCAGGGAGGGAATATTATTAGTGTCATGACATAATAGTGCTATTGTTTTGCATGTCAATTTATTGCCATTGGTTCAATGAGGCAATGTTTTGCGTATTGTCCATCATGAATTTGATGCTATTGTTAGAGTAATATGCTAATGTCTTCCTATCCTTTCTCACTAAGCTAATGAAGGTTTCACCTTGTTCCTACTTGTGCAAACAGGGATCATGTTGTGCCAATCATACATTTTAGTGGAACTACACAAGACAATACAATGAACTGTATCCCAGCCAGTGCTTTAACTCTGCTGGAAGTTCTTGATAATCTTTCGATATAATCTCAGCACTGGTAAACAAGAGTGATTTCAACCATACATTTGAAGTGCACAAAAATATATACTATTGAGTGATTCCAGTGAGTGCTTTATCATCTCTTATGGGACTACATGAATAAGCTTTTTTTCTCAGGTTGGTACGGGCCTAAGGCCTTCATCCATATTAGTTTGTTGTCATCTCTATTTGTATCGTGCTACTGTCATGAGAAACTCCTTTATCTTTGCACGTTAAAGTTTTGCAACCTATGATAAATGGCAATGCTTTGAGTGTTGAGCTAATTGGCACTGATTAAATAAACTAATACCTCTCTTTAAGCAAGACTACTATGTTGCTAACTTTACCCATTAAGATAATGAGGGTGCTTCTATTTGTTAGTGTATGTTTCATCAACTAGTCCCACTATTACAGTAATCTCACTCTCTCAATATATGTGCCAACAGGGATGCTCGATTTTGGTGGAACTGCACAAAAACTTTGGGTGCTTCATTGCCTCGACAGCTTCCGTCCTTTCCTGTCAGTCGCTAATCTCGGCTTGCTTTCTTCCTTTGCTGTCAGTCGCTTCGCTTATCTCGGCTTCCAGTCAAAGGAAATAGTAATTGATATGCTACCTCACACAGGTTGGTACTGGTCTTTATCCTGATTATTGTGCTTGTCATGTATTGGTAATTTGGTATTGTGCTACTGTTTGCCGATTTTATAAAGGAGTAACTTGGAGCCTGAACTCGCAGGCAAATCATTGCATTGGGTGATTTCAGTAGAACTGCACAAAATGATCAGATGGACAGATACTTATGCTGCTGCTATGTACTCCAAAGTTCACTCAGACAAGCATCGATGTTGACAAGAAGTGCCTATATTCATTCGAGTATCAACCGGCGTCAACCAGTTGTCAAACTCCCAAGTATTAGGAGAGTGAACGCCAAAAATATTGCTTGGCGCATAGCCCAGAAGAACACAGTCCAGTCTTTGGTCCCAACTTGTGCCTTTTGGTTATCGGCAGATATGGTAGCGAACTGTATGGCATGGAGTCTAAAGATTCCAGACAAGTTGGTTGACGCGTATATTCATCTGGCACTTAATCAGTCTGCACGCCAGGGATGCTCCATTTCAGTTGAACTGCACAAAAAATTTGGGTGGTTCATTTTCTCAACCGCCTCCTTTCTCGTCTGCAATGTAGAATTTTGGCGAGCTACAGGACCAAGATGAGCCAGTAAACTAGTTGGATGAAAGTAGTGGCCAAGTTGCTCAAACCTCCTCGGCACGAGGCCACTATTTGAGGATAAACCTACAAGCAAAGTTCAGATTGTCTGTGCTGCCTCTTATGTACTCGAAAGTTTACTCATACAAGAATTAATTTTAGCAAGAAGTACCTCCGACTGAACACCATTTACCAGTCTGTACCCTAGGTAATTAAAGTTCGTCCATGGATCATATTGGCTGTGATCTCAATCATTTGGATGCATAAACATACTAAACATGTGTATATCTGAATCTTTTTGTGAATTATGTATGAATATTGTCGTGTGATCTATCAATCATTTGGATGCATAGATATGCTGAGCTTGTGTATATATGAATCTTTTGAGTTGTTGATAGTGAATGTTGGCTATGAATATGAACGTGTCTTGTGAACCTGAGTTTGATACGAATGTTTACCTTTTCTGTTGTATTTGTGTGTGAACTTGTTAGTATGCCTACTGTGGGGTATGTGACGTGTGGGTGTCAACGGCACACCTTCTTCCCGAGAAGAATTACACCTGCTTTGTTAGGGTAGCAACGGCGCATCAGCTCTTTTTAATATTTTTATTACTCTGTCTTCCCCTCTCCCCAGCTCAACCCCTGCCGTAATGTTTTCGGCCTCAAAACAAACATAGTACTGCGTTGTTTTTGGGGCTTGATGAAAAATCGAGTGCTTGTTTTTGTAGGTTGGCCCGCCCAGCAAATGGGTTGCTGGTCCACCACGACGGACTGGGAGGCTAAAAATACAAGTTGTATGGTGCAGAGGCAAGTAAAAAAACGCTATCGAGAGCCATCCACTGAACAAAAAAAATCGCTCCTGATGTGCTTCTTCAGTCATGCCGCTGGCCCCCTCGGGGATCTAGTATCATTTTTTTTCCAGAAGGCGAACAAGTATGAGCTAGGCCTAGGTTTTGTATTTTAACATGTGTAGCCCACGACATACGGAGACAGTGGTTTCAACTTATTTTTTGAGGTCCATACCGGCCTATGGGCTTTTTCTTAAAGATCGACAGCCCAATGTATTTTTTTTAATAAAACGCAGGTCTCTGTTCTATTTATCTATATATAAGAATAAGAATGCTGTGTCCAATTTATGTTTTCCCTTCTAACCACGTTATATATATTTATATTATTAATATTATCGTATATTTTATAGAGACTTATATATACATTGTAAAAACATCCCACGTGTTATTAACTTACAAAAGTAAATGTTTAACAGAAGTTGGCAAGGAAAATCCTGGTTGTTTTTTACTCACAGGAAGGAAAATCCTGGTGATTGCGTACAAAAGCTTGCGAAGATTTTAAGGACCAATTTAATAATAACGCGCTCATTTTTATTTTGAGCAATAACTCGCTAATTTGTTAATTATATATATAAAAAATGTGCCTCTCCGGTTTATTCTTTGATATTAATTGCTCCTTTTAACATAACATTATATATATAACGAGCCCAGCTAATTCGTGTATTTCAAGGAAGTGCAAATGGGTTGGGATTTCTTAGAAAATATAAATGGGCCTGATTGACGCGAAATTATTTGTTCACCCAGCCCAGCAAATGGACTGTACATTCTAGAAAACATGGGTTAAATATATGCCACATTTTCGCAGGTTGACATGTGGGCCAATAGGTCGAAGCCTACGCAGGGCATTGTCAACTTGGTCAACAAATGATTGTGACATCCACAGCCATTGGATTTATATCCAACGACCGGCATGCACCTTCAATCTCTCGTCTTCTTCCTCCAGCGTCGCCGGGACCGCCTGGTCCGGCCTCCGGCGGCTAGCGGCTCTGCTTAGCATACATCGCCGCAAAGCGCTACCCCACCGCCGGCCAGGCTATCCCTCCACCCTCCACACCTCATGTTATTCTCCACCAACTGCAGCCCCATGCCGCACCAGAACCAGTTATAACCCTTCTCCTCCTCTCAATCTGCGACTCCACTGCCGCGTCTTCCCATCTCCGAGTCGTTCCCGTCCGGGGCCTCGCCGTCGTCCACCGCCTCGCTGCGCTCGGTGCGGCGTGGTCAACAAATGAGAGTCATCGGAAGAGGACTGTATGTGGAGAGCCTGACGGCTGGGACCCACGAGGTCCATGGTCGCACGCAAGGAAAGTTCCTCCTTATTAAGCTGAAAAAAATGTTTCCTCCACTTGACAGCTGGGACGCACCGGCTGTATCTTCGCACGGAAGGAAGTGCCTCCTTGTTTTGCGAAAAAAATTATTCATCCCGTTGACAGCTGGGACCCGTCAGATTTGGTGGCTGACTTGTGGGCCTACTAAGCGGACGTGTACGCAGGGCTTTGTCAACTTAATCAACAAATAATTCTAGCAGCTGGACCGTTGGATGTTAATCCAATAGCCGTGCTCCTTCTTCAACCTCTGTTCTTGCTCCTGTCTCCCGTGGGCGGCACCGCGGCTGTGCTGCCGCGCACCCAAACCAGTCAAGTTTCCCACTCCTCTCCATCTGCGACTCCACTGCCCCGTCTTCCCCATCTCTGGGTCGTTCCAGTCTGGGAGTGGCGTTTCCCCCCTGACTGCCCATGGACGCATGCATGCAATGGAACACGGCGTGGTCAACGTGGTGAAGGAACGTCTTCCATCGGAAGTGTACTGTACGTGGAGAGGCTGACAGCTGGGTCCATAGCCGCAGCAAGGAAGTGCCTCCTTATTACGCGAAAAATAATGATTCCTCCACCTGACTGCAGGGTCCCACTGGACGGGCCACCGTATTTTGCAAAAAAAAAACATTCCCCCCGACTGCTGGGACCCACCTGACGGGCCACTGTATTTCCTAAAAAAACGTTCCCCCCGCTGTCAGCTCGGACCCACCGGAAGTGCCTCCTTATTAAGCAGAAATAAATGAATACTCCCCCTGCTATCTAGGACCCACCTTGGTGGGAGGCTGACTTGTGGGCCTACTAAGTTGACGGGGATGGAGGGCTTTGTCAACTTAGTCAATATGAGCGATTCTAGTTCCAGTGACCGTACGATGTCCATCCAACGGCCGTAGTGCTTCTTCAACCTCTGGTCTTCTTGCTCCAGCCGCCCAAAGCAGCGCCGGTCGTGCCGCGTGCTCCTGCCTCCCGTGGCCGGCTGTGATGCCGCGGAGGCCTCACCACCCCCTACTACTCCCGCCGCTGGCCAGGCCATCCCTCTACTCACCCACACCCCCTGTTATTCTGCGGTGACGGCAGCCTCACACCGCAGCCGAACGAGTGAACCCTCATACTCCTCTATGCGTGGGCATCCACTGCCGCGTCTTCCCCGGCTCCGCGTCGTCCCCTTCCTAGGCCTCGCCATCGTCCACCGCCATGGTGCTCTCGGCGCGGCGTGGTCAACGTGGTCAAGGAACGACTTCCATCGGACGTGGACTGTACGTGGAGAGGCTGACAGCTGGGTCCACGGCCGCAGCAAGGAAGTCCCTCCTTATTACGTGAAAAATAATTATTCCTCCACCTGACAGCTGGGACCCACCGGACGGGCCACTGTATTTCGCGAAAAAAACGTTTCCCCCTGACTACTGGGACCCACCAGCTACATCTTCGCACGCAAGGAAGTGCGTCCAAAAAAACAATTCACCCCTGTCGGTGTCAAAACCGGCGGATCTTGGGTAGGGGGTCCCGAACTGTGCGTCTAAGGCTAATGGTAACAAGAGGCGGGGGACACAATGTTTACCCAGGTTCGGGCCCTCTCGATGGAGGTAATACGCTACTTCCTGCTTGATTGATCTTGATGATATGAGTATTACAATAGTTGATCTACCACGAGATCGTAGAGGCTAAACCCTAGAAGCTAGCCTATGATTATGATTGTTCTTGTCCTACGGACTAAACCCTCCGATTTATATAGACACCGGAGGGGGCTAGGGTTACACAGAGTCGGTTACAGAGAAGGAGATCTACATATCCGAATTGCCAAGCTTGCCTTGCACGCAAAGGAGAGTCCCATCCGGACACGGGACGAAGTCTTCAATCTTGTATCTTCATGGTCCAACAGTCCGGCCAAAGTATATAGTCCGGCTGTCCGAATACCCCCTAATCTAGGACTCCCTCAGTAGCCCCTGAACCAGGCTTCAATGACGATGAGTCCGGCGTGCAGATTGTCTTCGGCATTGCAAGGCAGGTTCCTTCTCCGAATACTCCATAGAAGATTTTGAACACAAGGATTGTGTCCGGCTCTGCAAAACAAATTCCACATACCGCCATAGAGAGAATAGTATTCCACAAATCTAATCTGCTGACAACTTTTCATAGCGTGACATCACGCCACGGCCCGGTCATTATTTGAACCGTTTTCCTCAACCAGCTACTGCACATATTGTGAGGCGGTTTTATTAGCACGTCTTGTCGAAGCAGAGATCGTGTCCCCTTATCACGGGATTCTCATCAAAACGGGTGTTGGTAACCCAACCGCGCCATCATCGCGGTGCTTGGGGAATAAGCGAGTTTACCGGGCAAGTGGGAAGGCGCAGGATACCTGCTGCCTTTATAAGGAGATAATGACTCCCCTTTTTCACCCACGCCTTCTTCTTCCTCCGCTCATCCATTCCCCCTCGCTCGAACTCCAGCGCCCAAGCGTTCGTCTTCTCCGCCCGCAAAGTCCTTCCGAAAATGTCTGGATCCGGAGCAGGAGGCAAGTGGATGGCCTCTACCGTCCAGGAGAAGGATATCAAAAAGCTTCGGAGGCCGGGTATCTGGCCAAGAAAATTAGCCACCGTCTTCCGACGGCGGGACAGATCGTCCCTACTCCGGAACCCCACGAGAGGGTTGTATTCCTCCCTCATTTTGTCCATGGGCTAGGGTTTCCCCTCCACCCATTCATTGGCGGCATCATGTATTACTATGGGATCGATTTCCATGACCTACCCCCCAATTCCTTCCTCAACATCTCGACCTTCATCGTCGTGTGCGAGGCCTTTCTCCACATCTCACCGCACTTCGGCTTATGGCTGAAGATTTTTAATGTGAAGCCCAAGGTAGTGAGCGGCGAGCACGCCGAGTGCGGAGGCGCCATGGTGAGCAAGATGCCCAACGTTACATGGCCATCAGGTACTTTTAATGACTTCGTTAAAGAGTGGCAGCAGCAGTGGTTCTATGTCACTGAGCCGCGCGACCCAAAATGGGCCGCAGCTCCCGAATTCTGATCCAGAGCTCCCCTGCGGCTTACGTCTTGGCCCGAGAAGGGCCTGAACTGGTCTTCGTCCGACGAACTATCGGAGCTCCAGACGCGCGTCAAGGATATGGAAGACAAGAATATCAAACTTGTCGATGTAGTCCAGGTGATGTTAGTTCACCGGATTCTTCCTTGCCAACGCAGATCTTGCAATTTATGGGAATTCGATCCGGCCAAGCACCAGACCCTGCAAGGGCTCTTCGGCTCCTCGCACGAGGATATCTAGAAGGTGCTTTTCAAGTTCGGCAAATCGTGGCCGGACTCCGCCGAGGACCGCGGATACCAACTGTCCCACCCCGCAAGTCCGGTAAGTCATTGCATGTTGGCAATTCATACGTTTCATTCGCATAACTCGAGAGAAATGCTTGATGTGTCTTCCACCACTCTCCTAGGGCTGGGCGAAGAAGGCTGGGCGGATCTACTGTCCAGCCCCCCTACCAGAAGAACCGGCCGACCCACTTCTGACGAAGATGCTGGTCCCGGCGCCTTACAAGGCGCCGAAGAAGAAGGCCGAGAAGGAGGCCAAAAAGACCAGGGGCGGCCCTCGACGCCGCGGTAATTCGGACACCATACCCGAAGACTCCGATGCCCACTCTTCCCCCGAAGAGGTCGAGGAAGAGGAGGAAGACCAATCCCCAGTGAAGGGAAGAAAGAAAAGAACGGCCTCCACATCTCTGGAGGCTGAGTCGCCTAAGAAGGGAAAGATCCTCCATCCGGAGGAGTCCACAGCCGCTGCCGACAGCAGCCCGGAGTGGGATCCCAGGGCCCAGCCCCTGGTGAAGTCATGAGTATATAAAATCCGAACACGTTTACGCATCTGAACTCTCTATGGCATGATGTTCTGATCGTCGATCCATACTTTTTTGGCAGCCCGGCGAGTTCCCACACCGCTCCATCCTCATCGGAAGGTTCACTGGGTTCGGATTCTATGGACAGCGGGACACCCCCGAAGGCCCCTTCCCCAAAATAGATGAATGACACCGAGGCGACGTCCCAGAGGGAACCAGGCCAAGGAGGGGGGGGAGAAGACCATAAAGGCGGCGCCAGGGGGTCAAGCTTCAAGGGCCGGACACACGGGAGAAAAGGCTCCCATGGATGTCGACGGCGGGGGCTATCTTGAATTCGGCCCCCAGCCAGACACAATTTCGGAGACCAATACAGCTCCAGAATCAGGCAGACTACCTCCCTCGCCAGGAGGGGGATATGCCTATTCCCCCGGCAACTTCTGTCCAACCAGAGGTGCTGGATACATTATCGGTGGCGCTAAAGAGCGCCTCCATCGTTGAAGAACACCGTGCCCTTATGGGTACGGTGATTGAGAAGATTTGGTCCACTGAGAGTGGATTGAATGAAGCCTGCATCAGCCTTATAACGGGCTTTGAGGTATGTTTTGTGAGGTTTCGAAGAATGTCATAGTGTAGGTAGTAGCCCCTGATACACTATTCGGTGAAAGAAAGAGCCGAACAGGGGATCGAATATATGTCCGCAGGAGACTCACTTTATGACATCTCTCTTTTATTCAAAAGCAGGCGTCTGTTGCGACTGCCGCCTCGCATAGTGCGGAGGTCTCCGGACTGACTCAGAGTCTGGAGCAGGCCAAAGAAGAACTTGGCCAACTGAAAAAGTGGTTGGAGGATAAACAAGGTATGCAAAACACCTTGCTCGCGTTAAACGCGAATCAATGATTTAGTATGATAAAAATATGTTTCATGATTCGCTCTAGGGGTGATGACCGAAGTCGAGGCTCTTAAGAAGGCTGTGGCCGAGGCCGAGAAAACGGCAGCCACAGAGCAGGCTCTTCGCGAAAAGCACGAAGCCAGAGTTATTGAAGCTGAGTGAGAGCTTCAAGAGGCCGTAAACAAATGCGAGACCTTGGAGCAGAGTTTATCAGGAAAAGAATCTGAACTCTCCCAAGCTCGCCAAGCCGCAAGTGATGCCCGGGGGGAAGCCCAGGGCGCCCTGAAAGAAATCCAGGAGGCGAGGAAGATTGCGGCTAGTAAGGCTTTGTCTATGCAAAGCGTGTATTTGAAAAGAGAAAATCGTGCTTGCTAATTTGAATTCGGATTTCTCCAGGGGTATTTGCGGAGCTGCCACACAGCATATCTGACGCCGCCCAATTCTACCAAGTGGAAGAAAGGAGCACTGCGGAGAAGCTCTTCTGGTCGCAGTATCTGGCGCCGAATTATCCGGTGCCATTTGCCGATCAGCTGAAACAGCTGATCGAACTGCATAAGGCGGCTGAACTAGCCATGAAGGATTTAATTATCCGGCTATGGCCCGCCGAGCCAATTCCAAGCAGCTACTTCGGGCTCGTGCAGCGTCTTGTGAGTGCGTGCCCTCGACTTGATGTCATCAAGCGGTTGGTCTGTATTGAGGGTGCACGAATGGCCTTCGTCCGCGCAAAGGTGCACTGGGGGAAGATGGATGCTGAAAAGCTGATGACCGAGGGACCGCTGGAGGGAAAGGAGCACCGCAAGCCCAAATTATATTACGAGAGTGTCCTGAAAGGATCCCGCCTTGCAGCAGAGCAATGCACCAAGGACATTATATTTCCATGAATACAGTCATGTAGTCCTTTGTAATGTTTAAACAAGGTCATTTCTATTATTTATTGCCTGTTATTTGAAATTTTTACCTCCTGCGCGGCCGTTTTATATATTAATCTTGAGAGTTGGCTAGTCGTCGGCTTCTGCCCCACGTAGGAAGTACGGGGGTGTTCGAGATAAACCTGAACACTCTTTATCCCAGTGTTGGGTCCTTGAAGGAGGTGTTCAGCACAACGAACCAGACAGTCGGACTATAAGGCTTTATCGCTCTCACTTAGCCATAGGAGTTTGACAAAAGGAAGGTAGGCGCAGCCCCTGGTGTTCGGAAGACCGCACGAGGGGCTCTATGGGCACCTGATCGGAAGAAGAACCAATCCATCGCACGCTGCATTAGTTATCGCATAATGCGGGAGAAATCCTTAAAGATTTTATAACTTCTCGAACAGCGATCAGCTCTCGCCGCATCATGACAGTCAGTTTTCGGCTTTCTCTACTGAGGTGCTCGTCTGGAAGAACCGGGACACAATCGCAGTAGTTCTCCCTGCGCTACCTTAGCCGATATAGTGGAACGTAAGGCACCAAAACAAGGGAGCCGGGCAAACCCAACTATTGACCCAAGACATGATTCGGAGCCGATGCATATAATGCTATAAGTTCGGGGTGTCGAACGACCATGAAGGTGTTTGGACTTTATTGCCGTATTATGGGTGCAATGAAGCCCCTGACATATTAAGGCGTACGGCGATATGCGGATGCCTTTTGACAAAGAGTGTCAATTATAAAAAAAACAACAGCAGATAAGCGTTGTATGAAGCCACATGTCTGGAAAATAACACGCCGATGCGTATGGGTTCAAATAATATGAAAATAAATATGACTTCGGAACCTGCTGAGGCTAGGCGGGAGGAGGCTGTATGCGGATCCGTAGTATGGTCGGATGGTCATCAAGGGGCATCTCTAAGGATTCCCGTGCACGTTCGAGCTGTGTCCATGCCGCCAGTCCTGGCCTACGCAAAAGTGGACCTGCAAAGAAAGTACAAAAAAGACATTTATGTGCCCTGGAGCGGTTAAGCCGCATTGTGTGGCCTGTCCTGGCTGTGCCACCGTTTACCGCCGGAGTGTTTTAATTAAGCCATGGACCATCCGGGCTATCCTGCCGCGCAGTAGTTCGGACTTCCTTGACGGTGTCCGGGAGCTTGGCTGTCGACTCGAGGTTTAATTGAAAGATGCCTTTCGCTGCTTCCGCTGTCAAGGCGGCGGTACATTATTTGGCATAGAGGTGGAGTTCGGCCTTGCCGTTAACTGTTATGACGCCACGCGGACCGGGCATCTTGAGCTTACGGTAGGCATAGTGTGGCACCACGTTGAATCGAGCAAACGCGGTTCATCCGAGCAGTGCATGATAATTACTGCGAAAAGGGATGATGTCGAAGGTTAACTCTTTAGTACGGTAATTGTCTGGTGATCCGAAGACTACCTTCAGAGTGGTGGAGCCTGTACAACAGGCCTCCGCACCTGGTATACCACCTTTAAAGGTGGTTTTAGTGGGCTTAATCATCGAATGATCAATACCCATCTTGCGCACTGTGTCCTGATACAGCAGGTTTAGACTGCTGCCTCCGTCCATAAGGACCCGCGTGAGGTGAAATCCGTTGATTATTGGGTCAAGGACTAGTGCGGCTGAATTGCCCTTATTAGTGTTGGCCGGACGATCCGTACGGTCGAAAGTGATCGGCCATAGTGTATATTGTGGGGCGGCGGACTTCGTCGAGTCGACATCCGTAAGAGTGCACCTCTATTCCAGCTTGGGAATGTGGGTGGCGTTTATCATATTCACCGTTTTGATTTGTGGGGGGAATTTCCCTTGCCCTCCTGTGTTCGGTGATCGGGGCTCCTCGTCGTCGTTGCTTTGAGACCCCTTCTCCTTGTTGTCAGCACCTGACCCGCCGGCTTGTTTGAAGACCCAGCATTCTCTGTTGGTATGATTGGCTGGTGTTCCTGGGGTGCCATGAATTTGGCATGGACGATCGAGTATTCGGTGCAGACTGGACGGGCCCGAATTGTTCTTTTGGGATGGCTTTTTCCGCTGACCGGACTTGGAGCCACTGAATCCGGCATTGACTGCCGTGTCTTCAGCGTTATCACCATTTCTGCGATGCTTGTGCTTGTTGCGTCGGGGTTTGCCGCTGCTATCTCTGGCCTGTGATGTGCCAGGGTTGCTTGCTGTGTTGTTGCTACGAGCCAACCAGCTATCCTCACCCGTGCAAAAGCGGGTCATGAGTGTCGTGAGGGCTGCCATGGACTTCGGCTTTTCTTGGCTGAGATGTCGGGCAAGCCACTCGTCGTGGATATTATGCTTAAAGGCCGCTAGGGCTTCGGCATCCGGACAGTCGACAATTTGGTTCTTTTTAGTTAGGAACCGAGTCCAGAATTTCCTGGCCGACTCTCCGGGCTGTTGGGTTATGTGACTTAAGTCATCAGCATCCGGTGGTCGCACATAAGTGCCCTGGAAGTTATCCAGGAATGCGTCTTCCAGGTTCTCCCAACTTCCAATGGAATTTGCCGGCAAACTATTCAGCCAATGCCGACCCGGTCCCTTGAGTTTTAGTGGGAGGTACTTGATGGCGTGTATATCATCCCCGCGGGCCATGTGAATGTGGAGAAAGAAATCTTCTATCCATACCGCAGGGTCTGTAGTCCCATTGTAGGGCTCGATATTTACGGGCTTAAACCCTTCTGGGAATTCATGATCCATTACTTCGTCAATGAAGCATAGGGGGTGTGCGGCGCCTCTGTGCCAGGCTATGTCATGACGCAGCTCAGATGATTCTGGTATGTTGTATTCGGCCCGACCGGATTTGCTTTTAGTGTATCCGGTGTGACGGTCATCGTCACATGTTGGGGCGCGCCCCGTGATCCGTAGATCGATTTTCATAGTCCTGCTTTATTTTCCAATTTGTCTCGCAGGTCATGTGTGGAGCCCCGGGCCTTCGTGTTTTTGCTTGTTCGGCGGCGAGGTTCGGCTGATATGCTTTGTCCCGGCCACGTGGTGGCCGGTCAGCCGCATCCTGCGCTGGTAGTGTAGGCTCTGGTGCCTCTTCCTCAAATTGAGGTAACAACTTGCACTTTGGGTAACTTTTGGTTGGGCGCTCGAGTCCATATTCCTCAGCTGCCAGGACCTCCGTCTATCTATCAGCTAGCAGATCTTGATCAGCTTGAAGCTGCTGCTATTTTTTCTTCAGGATTTTTGCAGTGGCTATAAGCCGGCGCTTGAAGCGCTCCTGCTCGACGCGATTCTCAGGCACGATGAATTCTTCGTCGCCGAGGCTCACCTCGTCTTCGGAGAGGGGCATGAAATTGTCATCCTCCCAGTCTCCATCCGTTGCCTGTTCATCAGGGCTATCTTGCCCATCTTCCCGTTCGGCCTGCTCAAAGTCTCGCTCGGCGGGGTTGTTTTCGTCTTCGGCATCATCTGGAGGATTATTGTCTTCTGTGTCGGTATCACTATTTTTGCTATGGTGGGGCTTAGAGCGGCGCCTATGACGCCGGTGCTTAGATTGCTTCTCAAGGGGATTATCCTCTGTTGCCTCATCACCATTGCCTTCTTTGGGTGTGTCCACCATATATATGACATGTGACGAGGTGGCTGTCCAGCGCCCTGTGGGCAGTAGTTCTTCTCCAGCATCGTCGTCCATACCGTCGATGTCTTCGGAGTCGAAGTGAAGCATGTCGGTTAAGTCATCGACAGCGGCTATTAAGTGGGTGGTGGGTGGGGAATGAATTTCTTTGTCGTCCGCTTCCCACTCGAGCCGGACATAGTTTGGCCGCGAGTCTCCTGACAGGGAGAGAGACTTCAATGAATTTAGCACGTCGCCCAATGGCGAGTGCTGAAAGATATCCGCGGAGGTAAACTCCATGATCGGTGCCCAATCAGATTCTATACACACGGATGCACGCGGTATGGAGCCTATGGCCGGAGACGAGTCCAAGGGTCTGATGATGTAGACCTCGTTGGAAGTGAGACCTGTGTTCGGCTCTATCACCGATGAGTGTGCGGCCTCCGTGGCGGGGTCCATCCACCCGTCCTCGGATGGTACGATCTGCTCCAGATTAAGTGGCGGGGCAACCGCAGGCGTGATTTCACGAGCACCGTCCGATGGCCGATCTAGGTCATGCTCATCGTGACTGTTCGGCGCGCCTGTCATGGGCTCGAATCCGTCGAAGATCAAGTCTCCGCGGATGTCGGCGGTGTAGTTCAGGCTTCCAAACCTGACCTGATGGCCAGAGGCGTAGCTATCGATCTGCTCCAGATGGCCAAGCGAGTTGGCCCGCTGTGCGAAGCCGCCAAATACGAAGATCTGTCCAGGGAGGAAAACCTCACCCTGGATTGCATCGTTGCAGATGATTGAAGGAGCCATCAAGCCTTATCGTGACGACACAATGGAACTCTCAATGAAAGCACCAATGTCGGTATCAAAACCGGCGGATCTCGGGTAGGGGGTCCCGAACTGTGCGTCTAAGGCTAATGGTAACAGGAGGTGGGGAACACAATGTTTACCCAGGTTCGGGCCCTCTCGATGGAGGTAATACCCTACTTCCTGCTTGATTGATCTTGATGATATGAGTATTACAAGAGTTGATCTACCACGAGATCATAGAGGCTAAACACTAGAAGCTAGCCTATGATTATGATTGTTCTTGTCCTACGGACTAAACCCTCCGGTTTATATAGACACCGGAGGGGGCTAGGGTTACATAGAGTCGGTTACAGAGAAGGGGATCTACATATCCGAATTGCCAAGCTTGCCTTCCACGCAAAGGAGAGTCCCATCCGAACATGGGACGAAGTCTTCAATCTTGTATCTTCATAGTCCAACAGTCCGGCCAAAGTATATAGTCCGGCTGTCCGAATACCCCCTAATCCAGGACTCCCTCAGCCCCCTGACTGCTGGGACCCACCAACTACATCTTCGCATGCAAGGAAGTGCGTCCGGGCAAAAAAAATGATTCGCCCCCTGACTGCTGGGACCCACCATCTATATCTTCGCACGCAAGGAAGTGCCTGACAGTCGGGACCCACCTGGTCGAAGCGTATGTAGCATTGTCATTCTGGTCGCGAACGTGTACGTATATACTGGTGGATGTAGAGGCGCGCACGTGTCGTAGTAGAGGCACGCACATAGCATGTACACGTACGTACAGCGTCCAGTGTGCAAGAAAGAAAATACGGCCACGTACGTACATACGGGCGGGGTCTCGAACGCCTACTCGCGCATATGTACGGCCAGGGCTCGTGTACATGGCTGGGTCGGAATGGAGAAACAGCGTCATCGTCGTGTTCATGGGGAGCCAACCGGGTGGGTCGGAACGGAATGTGTCGTCGTGTTCATCGGGAGGGCTTGGACGGAACAAGCGATGGAAACGAGGCCTGGCGTATCGCAGAACGGAGGAAACGGCCTTGTGTTCGACCGGCCACGTTCGAAACGGGATCCTGTTCATTGTGAGGGGTCTGGCGTACCGCAAAACGGAGGAAACGGACTTGTGTTGGACCTCCTACGGTCGAAATGGGGTCCTGTTGCTCGGGAGGGGTGTGGCGTATCGCAAAACAGAGGAAACGAACTTGTGTTGGAGCGCTACGGTCAAAACGGGGGTCCTGTTCATCGGGAGAGGTGTGGCGTACCACAAAACGGGACTCCACGGGATACTGTTCATCTCCACCGTCGACCTCCTCCAGCCTCCACGGGCTACTGTTCATCAACCGTCGACCTCCTCCAGCCTCCACCTGCGACTGTTCATCCACAGGCTCCTGTTCATCCAGCCTCCACCACGTGCTACTCCACCGGCTACTGTTCAACCACCCCTCTCCACGGGTTCCTGCTCAACCACCCCTTCATGGGCTACTGTTCATCCACCCCTCCACCGTCTACTGTTCATCTAGCCCTCCACGGGGTCATCCTATTCATCTAGCCCTCCACGGGGTCCTATTCATCCAGCCCCAACCGGCTCGATCGATCGGGGTCCTGTTCATCCAGAGGCAACTCCATGGGGTCCTGTTCGTCAACCACCACCGCTCACTGTTCATCCAAAGCCCCCCGCAACACTCACTGTTCATCCAGAGGCAGCATCGATCGGCTTCAGTTAGTAGCAGTAGCGAAGGAATCGCTCGATCAGGTTCAGTTAACAGCCATCGATCGATCGCTCGGGTTCAGTAACGCGTAGCCTGCAGTGCAATCGCTCGGGTTCAGTTAGAGCCCAACGCCTCGCTCGGGTTCAGTTAGAGCCAACGCCTCGCACACACGCGCGTACGTGTACGAGAGAAACGCGCATCACTCGGCCCCCGACCACCCACCGTAACCGGGAACTCGCCGAAATTTTCCTCGCCCTCGCTTCTACCACGGTTTTTTCCGTCATGGATGGCCCAAAGAATGTCATGCAGCTGCGTCTCCAGCCCGCCCTGGATGAAAAGCCCATTTTCTGTCATGATTTTTTGTCATAGAAGTAGGAGCCCACCACATCTATGATGATACCGGGTTTTGTCACAATTATCGTCATAGAAGTGTCATAAGTAGACAGGAAAAAAATTCGTTCGGCGCAAAATGTCATGGATGTGTCTTTTTTTTGTAGTGTAAGTAGTCATTGCTTAGGAATTTCCTCCATGACGAATTTGTAAAAATCGCCTATTCAGCCCCTCTAGTCGATATAATGCACTTTCAGTTTCCCCAAGGAATAAGGGAGGATGTAGCACAACAATGGTAAGGTATTTCCCTTAGTGATGAGACCAAGGTTATCGAACCAGTAGGAGTACCACGCAACACTACGTAAATGGTACCTGCACACAAATAACAAATACTTGGAACCCGACGTGTTAAAGGGGTTATCAATTCCTTTCGGGTATAGCGGTGCCAAAAAGTGACGTAAGGATAGGATAAAATTGTAGTAGATTGATAGATGCAAATAAAAGTAAATAAAACGTAGCAAGGTATTTTTGGGTTTTTGATAATATAGATTTGAAAATAAAAGAAGCAAATAAAAGAAAAGGCAATTGGCAATATGGGTCTGAAAGTATTTGATAGAAAATAGACCCCGGGGCCATAGATTTAACTAGTGGCTTCTCTCGAGAAAATAGAAACGGTGGGTAGACAAATTATTGTTGGGAAATTGATAGAAAAGCAAATAATTATGACGACATCCAAGACAATGATCATGTATATAGGCATCACGTCCAAGATTAGTAGACCGACTCCTGCCTGCATCTACTACTATTACTCCACACATCGACCACTATCCAGGATGCATCTAGTGTATTAAGTTCATGGAAAAACGGAGTAATGCAATAAGAACGATGACATGATGTAGACAAGATCTATTCATGTAGGAATAGACGCCATCTTTTTATCCTTAATAGGAACGATACATGCGTGCCTTGCTGCCCCTTCTGTCACTGGGAAAGGACACCACAAGATCGAACCCATTACAAAGCACCTCTTCACATTGCAAGATAAATAGATCAAGTTGGCCAAACAAAACCCAAATATCGAAGAAGAAATATGAGGCTATAACAATCTAGATTGGATATTAAATCAAGGCAAATCTGATCATAAACTCACAATTCATCGGATCCAACAAACACACCGCAAAGAGTCATTACATCAAATAGATCTCCAAGAGACCGTTGTATTGAGATACAAAGAGAGAAAAAGCCATCTAGCTACTACCTACGGACCCGTAGGTCTACAATGAATTACTCACGCATCATCGGAGAGGGACCAATGAGGATGATGAACCCCTCCGTGATGGTGTCTAGATTGGATTTGTGGTTTCTGGAACTTGCGGCGGCTGGAATTGTTTTTCATCGACTCCCCTAGGGTTTCTGGAGCAAGGAGGTATTTATAGAGCGAAGAGGCGGTGCGGGAGGCCACCTAGGTGGGCACAACCCACCTGGGCGTGCCCGGGGGCCCAGGCGCACCCTGGTGGGTTGTGCCCCCCTCGGGGCACCCCCAGGTGCTTCTCTGGCCCATCTGGTGTCTTGTGGTCCAAAAAAGTCCACAAAAAGTTTTGCTGCATTTGGACTCCGTTTGATATTGATTTTTTGGGATGTAAAAAACAAGTAGAAAACAACAACTGGCACTTGGCACTATGTCAATAGGTTAGTCCCAAAAAATGATATAAAATGATTGTAAAATGATTCTAAAACATCCAAGAATGATAATATAGCAGCATGGAACAATGAAAAATTATAGATACGTTGGAGACGTATCATCTTGCTGCCCCTTCTGTCACTGGGAAAGAACACCGCACGATCGAACCCATCACAAAGCACCTCTTCCCATGGCAAGAAAAATTATCTAGTTGGCCTAACTAAACCAAAGATTCGAAGAAGAAATACGAGGCTATAAATAATCATGCATATAAGAGATCAAAGAAGACCCAAATAATATTCGTGGATAAAAGATCTGATTATAAACTCAAAGTTCATCGGATCCCAACAAACACACCGCAAAAGAGTTACATCAAATAGATCTCTAAAGGCCATTGTATTGAGAATCAAAATAGAGAGAGGAACCCATCTAGCTACTGCCTACGGACACATAGGTCTATGATGAACTACTCACGCATCATCGGAGAGGCACCAATGACGATGATGAACTCCTCCGTGATGGTGTTTAGATTGGATCTCGTGGTTCTGGAACTTGCGGCGGCTGGAATTGTGTTTTGTCAACTCCCCTGGGGTTTCTAGAATATTTGGGGATTTATAGGGTGAAGAGGCGGTACTGGAGGGCACCGAGGTGGGCATAACCCACCTGGGCACGCCTAGGCCCCCAAGCACGCCCTGGTGGGTTGTCCTCCCCTCGGAGCCCCCCTCTGGTACTTCTTTGGCCCAAAAGGTGTCTTGTGGTCCAGAAAAATTCTCCAAAAAGTTTCATTATGCTTGGACTCCGTTTGGTATTGATTTTCTGCGAAGTAAGAAAAAATCAAAAAATAGCAACTGTCACTGGGCACTATGTCCATAGGTTAGTCCCAAAAAATGATATAAAGTTGCTATCAAATGATTTTAAAACATCCAAGAATGATAACATAAAAACATGGAACAAGCAAAAGTTATAGATATGTTGGAGACGTGTCAGGGTCGGGGCGGCGGGGTCGAGCGGCAGAGCTCGAGAGCTCCTCTCCCTGGAGTGATGCGGGCGAGGGTCGGCTGCACTCTGGCCCGGGCGGGCTCTGGATGGGCCCGGCAGGCTGCGGGGAGGCTGGGTGGATAGGGGGTGAGGTGGCGTGACAATGTTGGAGGGGAGCGGTAGCGCTGGTGGCGGCTCGGCCAGTGGCTGAGCGCCAAGTGGCGGTGGGGGGCTCGGCTGACACAGAAATGGAGGAGGGAGGCGGCTAGAGGTAGGTGGGGGGTAGGTTTCTCAAATGGAAGGGAGGGGCTGTCTATATATAGCAGATGAGGCTAGGGTTTAGGGTTTGGGGATTTGGGGGTGTTTTGGATTGTGCGATTGCAATCAGACGGCCTCTATCTTCAAACACTTGCCTCTCCTTATTCTTCTCACGTCGATAACTCCTCGATCTTCGAACACTTCATCCACACAAAACTTAACAAAAAAGCTTCTGAGATCCGTTAGTATAATAAACAAATCACTGCTTTTAGGTACTGTTGTAAACTCATTCCAATTTCATATTAGCATTATATCTACTGTATTCCAACTTCACCATGGTTCATACCCCCGATACAACCCATAGATTCATCAAAATAAGCGAACAACACATAGAAAACAGAATCTGTCAAAAACAGGGCAGTCTGTAGCAATATGGAAATTTCGTATACTTCTGTAACTCCAAAAATTATGAAATATTAGAAAAAAAAACAATTTTCATATCAGTCATGTGTAAAAATTTCAAGATTTTATCATGCCCCAGTAAAAAAATGTAAATTCAATTACTACAACAAATTTTTTTGTTTTTTCTTCTGCACAAACCAAACAAGTAATTTAAACATTCTAAAGCCAAACCTTGACACATTATTTGTATAACACAATGGATAAATACAAGGATATAACTATTTTGAGAAACTTCCATGAAAAATTCTAAATTGTTTCCATGAGCATGAACACAAGTGTTCAAGGTCGACCCTCACTTCTCCAATGCATAATCTTTCAATCACTTCTCTTTTTGAAAAAGTTTTGAGGCATAAGAGGCAAGTATTTTTTTTGTATTTTATATTCTTTTAATTTTTTGTTTGTTTCCCCGACAACTAAAGAAAACAAAAACAAAAGGGAAAACAAAATCTACTTAGTGAAGAAAGCAAACAAGCACACACGAGAATATCAATCCCACACTATTGCTCCCCGAAAACGGCACCAGAAAAGAGCTTGATAATCACCAAGTGCAAGGAATCATCGTAGCAATTTCCAAAGGTAGAAGTGATAAGTATGGAGTGTCGAACCCACAAGGAGCTAAAGGTAAGATCAATATTCTCTCAAGTCGTATCTGCCACTGATACGACTCTACGTACACCGAACGTTTGCTTCCATCTAGAAACAAGAAATAAAATTACATTGTGGGTATAAAGAGAATAGCTTTGCATGATATTGGAGAAATAAAATATAAAAATAGGTGTTGTTAACATAAAGTTAGAATATATTACTATATATTATAAGTAGCGAGTGTGGAATAATGATGGACCGGTGTGCGGAATTATCCTAGGCCATTGTTAGCAAGGTCGGTAATCATTATTGCAATTTCATATGAAGGAGAGGCATAAGCTAATACACTTTCTCTTCTTGGATCATATGCACTTATGATTGGAACTACTAAAGATCATTAAGGTAAAACCCAACCATAGCATTAAAGCATCAAGTCCCCTTTATCCCATACGCAACAACCCCTTACTCGGGTTTAAGCTTCTATCACTCTAGAAACCCACTATAAGCAAATCATGAACATATTGCAACACCCTATAGCGGGAATGCTTCACGTGTGCGCAACACGGAAGGCACCATAGGACAGCACCGAAATAACACATACAACTCAAACCAATCTAGATCATCAATCAACCCAAAGGACAAAAGAAATCTACTCAAAACATCATAGGATGGCAACACATAATTGGATCATAATATGTGGCATAAAGAACCATGTTCAAGTAGGGGGTTACAGCGGGGTGCGGGAGAGTGGATCGCATAAAAGAGATGAGGAAGGTGATGAAGATGATCACCATGGCGATGGTTCCCCCGGTGGCACTCCGGCGCCACCGAGAGAGGGGGGGAGAGGGTATCTCTCTTGTGCTTCCTCCTCCATGGCCCCTCCCCTAGATGGGGAGAGGTTCTCCCTCTGGTCCTTGGCCTCCATGGGGATGATCGCCCCCTTCGGGTTCCTCCTCAATGGCCTCTGGTGATGATGGCCCCCTCCAGCAGGGTGCCAGAGAGGGCCTAGATTGGTTTTTCGTGGCTACAGAGGCTTGCGGCTGCGGAACTTCCGATCTAGGTTTCTTTCTGGGGGTTTTGGTATTTATAGGATTTTTTTGGCGTCGGTCTCACGTCAAGGGGTCCACGAGGCAGCGACAAGACATGGGCACCCTCCCCTGGGGAGGGGGGGGGGTAGGGCACACCCCTACCTTGCCGTCGCCTCGGGACTCTTCTAGCCCAACTCCGATGCCTCGGAGGTCTCTTTTGGTACATAAAAAATCAGTGTAAATTTTCAGCCCATTCTGAGAACTTTTATTTCTGCACAAAAAACGACACCACGATAGTTCTGCTAAAAATAGCGTCAGTCCGGGTTAGTTCATATAGAATTGTTGTAAACATGGCATGAATACTGTCGGCCTCCTGGGAATGGGGGTCCCCAGACTTGCCTGCCTGCGGCCCACGGCGTGGCTCTAACAGCGGCCCTGTACGGCCCATCTTCACCAGCAAGCACTCAAGACCCTCGCGAGGGGGATGACACAAGACCTCCTCGGGGGCGGCCTCTCCAGGCCGTCTAGTGAGGGGCAGAGAGATCAAGACAAGGGGCACCTCGCGAGGTCGTTGTGACACAAGCCATGACGACCAAGGCCAGGCGGGCGCCAGCGCGCGCAGTGTACTCGTTTCCTCTTTGGTGCTAATGAGGCAAGCGCAGGCGAGGAGTCCCGAGGCATCAGGCAAAGGTTTCCATATCGGTGCAACAAGACCAAGACCAGCAGGACGGCAGGATGGAGGTCACCATGGAGCCCTGGACGGCGTCATCACCAGAGCCTTTGGCAGGCGAAGACCACCTTTAGTTAGGATAACTTGTACTAGTTGTCTCCCTTCAAAATTGGCTGTTGTTGGATCCCTTCCCACTCAATATTTGGGAAGAGGACCAGGGCCTCTATAAATAGGACTAGCCACCACAGTAGGAGGAGACTGATCCAGACACAGATCATCCTCATCCACACAAGCTCACCGAACTCAAGAACACCTCTCCTCAGGAGGGTGTTCTTCCCTTGTACTTGTTCATCCTCAGCCCAAGAGGCAATCCACCACACCACACTGGAGTAGGGTGTTACACCACAACGGTGGCCCGAACCAGTATAAACCCTGTGTCCTTTGTTCTGCGAGTTCGATGCACTGAGCCTTGAGATCGTGGAGAGCGTGTGAGCTAGGTGGAGGAGAGATCTTCGTGCACACCCCAGAGTTCGAACCTTAAGGGTTTTGCCGGAACCCGAAATCCGACATTTGGTGCGCCAGGTACGGGGTGCGCCGAAGCCTCTCTTCCATCAGCAGACCCTCCAGCACTCTGCAGCGCCGATGTCCGGTGACCCGAGGGCCAACGCCGACCACTGGGCAGCTTGGCCTGCCCGGGCGGCATCGTCCGCCCCAGAGGACCTCAACTTCGCGCTCCAGGCGGCGCGCGCACCGCCAAGCGTCGCGGGGCGCGGGCGGCGCAGTCCGACGCCTTCCACCCTTACCCCGCGGCACGCGCGGGCCACCGCAAGGGCCTCGAGCTACGCCACGGCGACGACGCTGCACACCCGACGGGAGCAAGCGAACATGAGGGCCGCGCTCATAGTGGCGCGGGAGCTGCTGCGGTGCCTGCTAGTAGAGAGCGGCCGCGATGCGTTGCTGGAACGCGTCACCGAGCTGCTGGACGCCACGACTAGGGATACGCCGCCTTTCTGCTCCTTACCTACACCTCAAGCTGTGGCCAGATCACACGATGGGCCTCGCCGCGCCCACGCACCAGGAGGGCTCATCAGCAGCGATGCAGCCTGGCACCCAGCCGCGCATATGCCTCCCCTAATGGGCGCGGTCGTGAGTGCTTCCCCTTACGGCCCTAGTGTTGGGAAACGTAGTAATTTCAAAAAAAATCCTACGCACACGCAAGATCATGGTGATGCATAGCAACAAGAGGGGAGAGTGTGTCCACGTACCCTCGTAGACCAAAAGCGGAAGCATTAGCACAACGCGGTTGATGTAGTCGTACGTCTTCATGATCCGACCGATCAAGTACCGACCGCACGACACCTCCGAGTTCAGCACACGTTCAACTCGATGACGTCCCTTGAACTCCAATCCAACCGAGCTTTGAGGGAGAGTTCCGTCAGCACAACGGCGTGGTGACGATGATGATGTTCTACCAACACAGGGCTTCGCCTAAGCACCGCTACGATATTATCGAGGTGGATTATGGTGGAGGGGGGCACCACACACGGCTAAGAGATCCAAGGGATCAATTGTTGTGTCTATGGGGTGCCCCCTCCTCCGTATATAAAAGGGGGACCATTCCGGTGTCCAAACATAGTCGTCCAATATATCGATCTTTATGTCTCGACCATTTCGAGACTCCTCGTCATGTCCGTGATCACATACTGGACTCCGAACTACCTTCGGTACATCAAAACATATAAACTCATAATATAACCGTCATTGAACTTTAAGCGTGCGGACCCTACGGGTTCGAGAACTATGTAGACATGACCGAGACACGTCTCTGGTCAATAACCAATAGCGGAACCTGGATGCTCATATTGGCTCCCACATATACTACGAATATCTTTATCGGTCAAACCGCATAACAACATACATTGTTCCCTTTGTCATCGGTATGTTACATGCCCGAGATTCGATCGTCGGTATCTCAATACCTAGTTCAATCTCGTTACCGGCAAGTCTCTTTACTCGTTCCGTAATACATCATCCCGCAACTAACTCATTAGTTACAATGCTTGCAAGGCTTATAGTGATGTGCATTACCGAGTGGGCCCAGAGATACCTCTCCAACAATCGGAGTGACAAATCCTAATCTCGAAATACGCCAACCCAACAAGTACCTTCGGAGACACCTGTAGAGCACCTTTATAATCACCCAGTTACGTTGTGACATTTGGTAGCACACAAAGTGTTCCTCCGGTAAACGGGTGTTGCATAGTCTCATAGTCATAGGAACATGTATAAGTCATGAAGAAAGCAATAGCAACATACTAAACGATCAGGTGCTAAGCTAACGGAATGGGTCAAGTCAATCACATCATTCTCCTAGTCAAGTAGAGGCATACTAGTGAAACATAACCATCTTTGATCAACGAGCTAGTCAAGTAGAGGCATACTAGTGACACTCTGTTTGTCTATGTATTCACACATTTATCACGTTTCTGGTTAATACAATTCTAGCATGAATAATAAACATTTATCATGATATAAGGAAATAAATAATAACTTTATTATTGCCTCTAGGGCATATTTCCTTCAGTCTCTCACTTGCACTAGAGTCAATAATCTAGATTACACAGTAATGATTCTAACACCCATGCAGCCTTGGTGCTGATCATGTTTTTCTCGTGGAAGAGGCTTAATCAACGGGTCTGCAACATTTAGATCCGTATGTATTTTGCAAATCTCTATGTCTCCCACCTGGACTTGATCCCGGATGGAGTTGAAGCGTCTCTTGATGTGCTTGGTTCTCTTGTGAAATCTGGATTCCTTTGCCAAAGCAATTGTACCAGTATTGTCACAAAAGATTTTCATTGGACCCGATGCACTAGGTATGACACCTAGATCGGATATGAACTCCTTCATCCAGAATCCTTCATTTGCTGCTTCCGAAGCAGCTATGTACTCCACTTCACAAGTAGATCCCGCTACGACGCTTTGTTTAGAACTGCACCAACTGACAGCTCCACCGTTCAATATAGACACGTATCCGGTTTGCGTTTTAGAATCGTCCGGATCAGTGTCAAAGCTTGCATCGACGTAACCATTTACGACGAGCTCTTTGTCACCTCCATAAACGAGAAACATATCCTTAGTCCTTCTCAAGTATTTCAGGATGTTCTTGACCGCTGTCCAGTGATCCACTCCTGGATTACTTTGGTACCTCCCTGCTAAACTAATAGCAAGGCACACATCAGGTCTGGTACACAGCATTGCATACATGATAGAGCCCATGGCTGAAGCATAGGGAACATCTTTCATTTTCTCTCTATCTTCTGCAGTGGTCGGGCATTGAGTCTTACTCAACTTCATAACTTGTAACACAGGCAAGAACCCTTTCTTTGCTTGATCCATTTTGAACTTCTTCAAAACTTTGTCAAGTGCTTTGTGAAAGTCCAATTAAGCGTCTTGATCTATCTCTATAGATCTTAATGCCCAATATATAGGCAGCTTCACCAAGGTCCTTCATTGAAAAACTCTTATTCAAATATCCCTTTATGCTATCCAGAAATTCTATATCATTTCCAATCAGCAATATGTCATCCACATATAATATCAGAAATGCTACAGAGCTCCCACTCACTTTCTTGTAAATACATGCTTCTCCAAAAGTCTATATAAAACCACATGCTTTGATCACACTATCAAAACGTTTATTCCAAGTCCGAGAGGCTTGCACCAGTCCATAAATGGATCGCTGGAGCTTGCACACTTTCTTAGCTCCCTTTGGATTAACAAAACCTTCCGGTTGCATCATATACAACTCTTCTTCCAGAAATCCATTCAGGAATGCAGTTTTGACATCCATTTGCCAAATTTCATAATCATAAAATGCGGCAATTGCTAACATGATTCAGACAGACTTAAGCATCGCTACGGGTGAGAAGGACTCATCGTAGTCAATCCCTTGAACTTGTCGAAAACCTTTTGCAACAAGTCGAGCTTTATAGATAGTAACATTACCGTCGGCATCAGTCTTCTTCTTGAAGATCCATTTATTCTCGATGGCTTGCCGATCATCGAGCAAGTCAACCAAAGTCCATACTTTGTTCTCATACATGGATCCCATCTCGGATTTCATGGCCTCAAGCTATTTTGCGGAATCTGGGCTCACCATCGCTTCTTCATAGTTCGTAGGTTTGTCATGGTCTAGTAACATAACCTCCAGAACAGGATTACCATTCCACTCTGGTGCGGATCTGTAACACCCACGATGCGGCTATATCTCCCACGTGTCGAGGCACGACTTAGAGGCATAACCGCATTGTGGTTTTGTCGCAAGAAGGGTCATCTTCACACAATCCCATGTAATGAACAAGAATGGGATAAGGAGTTGGCTTACAATCGCCACTTCACACAATACATAAATAAATCATACATCAATCAGAGTACACACATGGGTCCGACTACGGAACCAAAAGAAAAGAAGACAACCCCAAATGCTAGATCCCTGATCGTCCCAACTGAGCTCCACTACTGATCAACAGGAAACGAAACAACACAACGAACAAGAGCTTCATCGAGCTCCCACTTGAGCTCAGTTGCGTCACCTGCACTGGTATCCTCGACACCTGCAACTGTTTTGGAAGTATCTGTGAGTCACAAGGACTCAGAAATCTCACACCCGCGAGATCAAGACTATTTAAGCTTATAGGAAAGAAAAGGTAGTGAGGTGGAGCTACAGCAAGCACTAAGCATATATGGTGGCTAACATACGCAAATGAGAGCGAGAAGAGAAGCAACGGAACAATCGTGAAGCTAGCAATGATCAAGAAGTGATCCTGAACTCCTACTTATGTTAAACATAACCCAAGAACCGTGTTCACTTCCCGGACTCCGCCGGAAAGAGACCATCACGGCTACACACGGGGTTGATGCGTTCTAATTAAGTCGAGTGTCAAGTTCTCTACAACCGGACATTAACAAATTCCCATCTGCCACATAACCACGGGCACAGCTTTCGAAAGATAATACCCTGCAGGGGTGTCCCAACTTAGCCCATTATAAGCTCTCACGGTCAACGAAGGATAAACCTTCTCCCGGGAAGACCCGATCAGTCTCGGAATCCCGGTTTACAAGACATTTCGACAATGGTAAAACAAGACCAGCAAAGCCGCCCGAATGTGCCGACAAATCCCGATAGGAGCTGCACATATCTCGTTCTCAGGGCACACCGGATTGTCCAAGCTTCTGATAGGCGAGCCCAGAGTTGCCCCTGGTGGCCACCGGCGACTGACAGGTTGGACCAACACTCAGAGGAGCACTGGCCCGGGGGGGGGGGGGGGTAAATAAAGATGACCCTTGAGTCTGCAGAACCCAAGGGAAAAAGGCTTAGGTAGGCGAATGGTAAAACCAAGGTTGGGCCTTGCTGGAGGAGTTTTATTCAAAGTGAACTGTCAAGGGGGTCCCATAAATCACCCAACCGCGTAAGGAACGCAAAATCAAGGAACATAACACCGATATGACGGAAAATAGGGCGGCAAGAGTGGAACAAAACACCAGGCATAAGGCCGAGCCTTCCACCCTTTACCAAGTGTATATATGCATTAATTAAATAAGAGATATTGTGATATCCCAACATAATTATGTTCCAACATGGAACAAACTTCATCTTCACCTGCAACTAGCAACGCTATAAGAGGGGCTGAGCAAAAGCGGTAACATAGCCAAACAACGGTTTGCTAGGAAGGGTGAAAAGGTTAGAGGCTGACATGGCAATTTGGGGGGCTTGATATAGCAAGTGGTAGGTAGCGCGGTATAACAATAGAGCGAACAACTAGCAAGCAAAGATAGAAGTGATTTTGAGGGTATGGTTATCTTGCTTGAAATCCCGCAAGGAAGAAGAACGAGTCCATGAAGAAGACAAACGGACGAAGTCGAATGAATCCTCACAACTCTGGAACGAAACCGAAGCTAACAAGGGAAGCAAACCGGAAAGAAGCAAACAACATAGTAAACAATCACCACCTACACATGGCATGATGCACAAACAAGTATGATGCATGTCCGATTTAATGAGGCATGGCATGGCAAAGTGCACAAACAATACTACAAATTAAGTGGAGCTCAATAGGCAACGAGTTGCATATTGACGAAACACCACATCAAATATTTAGTTCTCTCTCGTTTATGTACCCAACAATATTAAATGTTATTAAACACGGCAAGAGGTGAAGCATAGTAAGACTATCTATCTTGGCAAGTTTAAATGAGGCCGGAACAACAAACAACAATTCCGGAAAATCCCCATTTGCATATTTTGGTTATGGTACTGTTCTGCCCTAAACCATATTTTAATGTTGTTAAACAGCAAAATAAAGTCCACCATGTTAAACTAGGCATTTTTCTACCCCATTTACATATAATGTTTATTAAATTCTGAGTTACGGTTAATTAGTTATGAAATAAATCATTTTAGCATGTTATTTGAGCAAATTTAAACAAACATCATTTTAAACCTTTTAAACATGGATGAGAGTGACATATTATGAAACTAGATAAAATTCTAAGCATTTTACATATATAATTCACTTTAATCCGATGCACGGTTGTGGAGTTATTAAATGCATGAACACTAGGGACTTTTCTGCAAAACAGTAAATCCTGGGGTGATAGCTAAATTCGCAGATCCTGAAAAAAACATCACATGGGCCGAATCTGAACAGGAAGCCCAACAGAGGAAAAAACAAGAGGAGGGGCGCTGGGGTGTGGCCTCACCAAGTAGGCCTTGGCCCGGTCGATGCATGCGGCTGAGGCGCGCTGAGCCTGGGGCAGATCTGGCCCAAGCGGGCGAGTGGCGCTCGTCTAGGCTGGCCGGATCAAACGAGGTGGAGGGGCGCGGTCAACGCTCCAGAACAAGCGGGACTTGGCGCTGGTCGTCGTCCCCGCACGCAGAAGCAGGGGAGGCCAGCGATGAGGGCTTTGGCGGAGGCAGCGGCGAGGAGAAGGACTCCGGCGAGGGTGAAGCTCCTCCTATGGACGCATCAGAGAGAGAGGGAGACGTGTGAGAGATAGAAGGTGAAGGGGAAGGAAGAAACAGGGGCACGGGCGCGGCTTGTCTCACCGGAGCTTCGCCATAGGCGTGCGGGCACGGCGGCGCTGCCGGAGGAGATGCAGGCGACGGGGAGGGTTCGTGGCAACGGCAGGACGCGAAGGAAGGCGCGAGGCTGGACCGGCCGGGGCTCGATGAGCTCCTCTCCTTTGGTGCTGGACACGCATGGGAGCCAGGAGGGGAGGCGGCTGCGAGCAGTGGGGAGGGGCTGGTGCTGTTCCGGCAGGGAGGTGGAGGTGCACGGGAGGCTCGGGGTCGAGCCTTTGCTCTCCCGAGCAAGGAGGCGGCGGGATCGAGGGGAAAGCTACGGGATGGATGGATTGGATCGATGGGGAAAACGAGGAAGGTGGCGGTGGCATGGAGATTGATGGATGGGACAGCTCCCCTAGGTTTTAGGGTTAGGCTAGATTAGGTATGGGGTTGTTGTTTAAATAGGCAGGGCAGAAAACAGAGGGGGGTTTAGGGGCGTCCGATTATAATCGGGCGGTCGAGAATAAGTAGGCTAGAGCGTCCAACAAAGAAAACGGTGATGTTTTGTAGATGTGTGGGGATGATCCGAATCCAACGGTGACAACAACCCGGGTCGGGTTCGTGGAAATTCCGGACGCGCGAGAGGGGTCTATGCACTGCGCAAGGAGGGGTTAGACGGTCACGGTCAAGAGGGAAGCGAAAAATTCGATAGGTCTGAAACGGTCAACGCAGACAAGGCGATCCGAGGGAAGGTGATGAAGGCAAAGGGAGAAACGTCAACGATGAGCGAATGCAAGTTTTAAAACATGACGGCAACGAAGTGCCGATGCAATGCAAAAGATGCGATGATGAATGCAACAAACAAATAAAACACACGACGGTCACGCAAAACATGGCAGGCGTCTGGAGCATCGGTCTTGGGGCGTCACAGGATCTTACTCTGGTTGACCTACGAGGTTCAGTGACAACTTGATCTGAAGTTTCATGACCATCATCATTAACTTCCTCACTAATTGGTGTAGACGTCACAGGAACCGGTTTCTGTGATGGACTACTTTCCAATAAGGGAGCAGGTACTGTTACCTCATCAAGTTCTACTTTGCTCCCACTCACTTCTTTCGAGAGAAACTCCTTCTCTAGAAAGGACCATCCTTTGCAATGAACGTCTTGCCTTCGGATCTGTTATAGAAGGTGTACCCAACAGTTTCCTTTGGGTATCCTATGAAGACACATTTCTCCGATTTGGGTTCGAGCTTATCAGGTTGAAGCTTTTTCACATAAGCATCGCAGCCCCAAACTTTAAGAAACGACAACTTTGGTTTCTTGCCAAACCACAGTTCATAAGGCGTCGTCTCAACGGATTTTGATGGTGCCCTATTTAACGTGAATGCGGCCGTCTCTAAAGCGTAACCCCAAAATGATAGCGGTAAATCAGTAAGAGACATCATAGATCGCACCATATCTAGTAAAGTACGATTACGACGTCCGGACACACCATTACGATGTGGTGTTCCGGGTGGCGTGAGTTGCGAAACTATTCCGCATTGTTTCAAATGTAGACCAAACTCGTAACTCAAATATTCTCCTCCACGATCAGATCGTAGAAACTTTATTTTCTTGTTACGATGATTTTCAACTTCACTCTGAAATTCTTTGAACTTTTCAAATGTTTCAGACTTATGTTTCATTAAGTAGATATACCCATATCTGCTTAAATCATCTGTGAAGGTGAGAAAATAACGATACCCGCCGCGAGCCTCAACATTCATTGGACCACATACATCAGTATGTATTATCTCCAACAAATCAGTTGCTCGCTCCATAGTTCCGGAGAACGACGTTTTAGTCATCTTGCCCATGAGGCATGGTTCGCAAGTACCAAGTGATTCATAATCAAGTGAATCCAAAAGTACATCAGTATGGAGTTTCTTCATGCGCTTTACACCAATATGACCCAAACGGCAGTGCCACAAATAAGTTGCACTATCATTATCAACTCTACATCTTTTGGCTTCAACATTATGAATATGTGTATCACTACTATCGAGATTCGTCAAAAATAGACCACTCTTCAATGGTGTATGACCATAAAAGATATTACTCATATAAATAGAACAACCATTATTCTCAGATTTAAATGAATAACCGTCTCGCATCAAACAAGATCCAGATATAATGTTCATGCTCAACGTTGGCACCAAATAACAATTATTTAGGTCTAAAACTAATCCCGAAGGTAGATGTAGAGGTAGCGTGCCGACGGCGGTCACATCGACTTTGGAACCATTTCCCACGCGCATCGTCACCTCGTCCTTAGCCAGTGTTCGCTTAATTCGTAGTCCCTATTTCAAGTTGCAAATATTAGCAACAGAACCAGTATCAAATACCCAGGTGCTACTACGAGCTCTGGTAAGGTACACATCAATAACATGTATATCACATATACCTTTGTTCACCTTGCCATCCTTCTTATCCGCCAAATACTTGGGGCAGTTCCGCTTCCAGTGACCAGTCTGCTTGCAGTAGAAGCACTCAGTCTCAGGCTTATGTCCAGACTTGGGTTTATTCTCTTGAGCAGCAACTTGTTTGCTGTTCTTCTTGAAGTTCCCCTTCTTCTTCCCTTTGCCCTTTTTCTTGAAACTGGTGGTCTTATTGACCATCAACACTTGATGCTCCTTCTTGATTTCTACCTCCGCAACCTTTAGCATTGCGAAGAGCTCAGGAATCGTCTTATCCATCCCTTGCATGTTATAGTTCATCACGAAGCTCTTGTAGCTTGGTGGCAGTGATTGAAGAATTCTGTCAATGACGCTATCATCCGGAAGATTAACTCCCAGTTGAATCAAGTGATTGTTATACCCAGACATTCTGAGTATATGCTCACTGACAGAACTATTCTCCTCCATCTTGCAGCTGTAGAACTTATTGGAGACTTCATATCTCTCAATCCGGGCATTTGCTTGAAATATTAACTTCAACTCCTGGAACATCTCATATGCTCCATGACGTTCAAAACGTTGTTGAAGTCCTGGTTCTAAGCCGTAAAGCATGGGACACTGAACTATCGAGTAGTCATCAGCTTTGCTCTACAAGACGTTCATAACATCTGGTGTTGCTCCTGCAGCAGGTTTGGCACCTAGTGGTGCTTCCAGGACGTAATTCTTCTGTGCAACAATGAGGATAATCGTCAAGTTACGGACCCAGTCCGTGTAATTGCTACCATCATCTTTCAACTTTGCTTTCTCAAGGAACGCATTAAAATTCAACGGAACAACAGCACGAGCCATCTATCTACAACAACATAGACATGCAAAATACTATCAGGTACTAAGTTCATCATAAATTTAAGTTCAATTAATCATATTACTTAAGAACTCCCACTTAGATAGACATCCCTGTAGTCATCAAAATGATCACGTGATCCATATCAATTAAACCATGTCCGATCATCACGTGAGATGGAGTAGTTTTCAATGGTGAACATCTCTATGTTGATCATATCTACTATATGATTCACGTTCGACCTTTCGGTCTTAGTGTTTCGAGGCCATATCTGCATATGCTAGGCTCGTCAAGTTTAACTTGAGTATTCTGCGTGTGCAAAACTGGCTTGCACCCGTTGTAGATGGACGTAGAGCTTATCACACCCGATCATCATGTGGTGTCTGGGCACGATGAACTTTGGCAACGGTGCATACCCAGGGAGAACACTTTTATGTTGAAATTTAGTGAGAGATCATCTTATAATGCTACCGTCAATGAAAGCAAGATAAGATGCATAAAAGATAAACATCACATGCAATCAATATAAGTGATATGATATGGCCATCATCATCTTGTGCTTGTGATCTCCATCTCCGAAGCACCGTCATGATCACCATCGTCACCGGCGCGACACCTTGATCTCCATCGTAGCATCGTTGTCGTCTCGCCAACTATTGCTTCTATGACTATCGCTACCGCTTAGTGATAAAGTAAAGCAATTACAGGGCGATTGCATTGCATACAATAAAGCGACAACCATATGGCTCCTGCCAGTTGCCGATAACTCGGTTACAAAACATGATCATCTCATACAATAAAATATAGCATCATGTCTTGACCATATCACATCACAACATGCCCTGCAAAAACAAGTTAGACGTCCTCTACTTTGTTGTTGCAAGTTTTACGTGGCTGCTACGGGCTGCGCAAGAACCGTTCTTACCTGCGCATCAAAACCACAACGATAGTTCGTCAAGTTAGTGCTGTTTTAACCTTCTAAAGGACCGGGCGTAGCCACACTTGGTTCAACTAAAGTTGGAGAAACTGACACCCTCCAGCCACCTGTGTGCAAAGCACGTCGGTAGAACCAGTCTCGCGTAAGCGTACGCGTAATGTCGGTCCGGGCCACTTCATCCAACAATACCGCTGAACCAAAGTATGACATGCTGGTAAGCAGTATAACTTGTATCGCCCACAACTCACTTGTGTTCTACTCGTGCATATAACATCAACGCATAAAACCTGGCTCTGATGCCACTGTTGGGAAACGTAGTAATTTCAAAAAAAATCCTACGCACACGCAAGATCATGGTGATGCATAGCAACGAGAGGGGAGAGTGTGTCCACGTACCCTCATAGACCGAAAGCGGAAGCGTTAGCACAACACGGTTGATGTAGTCGTACGTCTTCACGATCCGACCGATCAAGTGCCGAACGCACGGCACCTCCGAGTTCAGCACACGTTCAACTCGATGACGTCCCTCGAACTCCAATCCAGCCGAGCTTTGAGGGAGAGTTCCGTCAGCACGACGGCGTGGTGACGATGATGATGTTCTACCGACGCAGGGCTTCACCTAAGCACCGCTATGATATTATTGAGGTGGATTATGGTGGAGGGGGGTACCGCACACGGCTAACAGACCCAAGGGATCAACTGTTGTGTCCATGGGGTGCCCCCCTCCTCCGTATATAAAGGGGGAGGAGGAGAGGACCGGCCAAGGGGAGAGGCACGCCCTAGGGGGGGCAATCCTACTCCAAGTAGGTTTGTCCCCCCCTTTCCTATTCCAAGAAGGAGAAGGGGGAAGGAGGAGGTGGAGAGAAGGAAGGAGAGGGGGGCCGCCGCCCCCTTCCCTTGTCCAATTCGGACTGGTGCAAGGGGGGCCGCGCGCCACCTCCTGGCTGCCCTCTCTCTTGTCCACTAAGGCCCATAAGGCCCAATAGCTTCCCCCGGGGGGGGGGGGGGTGGTCCGATAACCCTCGGTACTCCAGTATATGCCCGAAACCTCCCGGAACCATTCCGGTGTCCAAACATAGTCGTCGAATATATCGATCTTTACGTCTCGACCATTTCGAGACTCCTCGTCATGCCCGTGATCACATCCGGGACTCCGAACTACCTTCGGTACATCAAAACATATAAACTCATAATATAACCGTCATCGAACTTTAAGCGTGTGGACCCTACGGGTTCGAGAACTATGTAGACATGACCGGGACACATCTTCGGTCAATAACCAATAGCGGAACCTGGATGCTCATATTGGCTCCCACATATTGTACGAAAATCTTTATCGGTCAAACCGCATAACAACATACGTTGTTCCCTTTGTCATCGGTATGTTACTTGCCCGAGTGTCGGGTGGTAGGTGCGACATATGCCAACGAGTGGCTTATCATTGTGGGAGCCAGTAAGACATTGCCGGTGCCTGGAAACGGGATAAGGCGAAGACATGCACGCTGGCGAATCTTACCCAGGTTCGGGGCTCTCCCTGGAGATAACACCCCTAATCCTGCTCTGCGGGGTCTCCGCATGATTACTAGATCAACACAAGTGGCTACAAGAGGCTCCTTGAGCTGTGTGGCTAGAGGAAGAAGAAGGACAAGGCTAGCTCTCCTCTTCTATCTATGTGGTGTCTAAAACTCTAAGATATCAACCCTTTGCATGGGTGCCCCGCGGGGTTTATATAGGCCTACCCCCCGGGGGTACAATGGTAATCCGCCTGGGCGTGGGGCCAGGTCGTCAGCGTCTGCATTCGCCGGCTTCTCCGCCGGCCGCTGGGGCCCGCCGACTGGTGGGTCCCGCCGGCTGCCGGCCTCTTGGCCGACAGGCCGACCCCACCGCCTGGGGGTCTTGTCGGCGGCTGGTTACTGTGGCCTCGCCCTTGATGACGAGGGCTTTGTCGAGGTAAGCATGGCTACAGTGTCGCCGCCTGGCGGGCTTTCACTGTAGCCTTACCCCATCGCTTCGGCTTAATGGTACACGAACTTCGAGGGAGGGAGGGAACCGACTGGGGGAGCCGGCTACCTCCCAGGCCGACTGGAGGAGGCTTGGCCGCCTTCTGGTGTCTCTCTGACAGGAGGGGCCCACCGCCTGCGGGCCGTACTGACAGCCTGTCGTGGGTGGCGTCATGGTCAACATGGCAACAGTGCCGCGCCGGACGGGGGATGGCCATACTGTACGGCGTACTGTGGCCATGCGTGCTCCGGGATTCGGGGGTTGCAGGCTTCACTGTAGCCACGCCCCGTCTCATCACCATTATGTGGGTGCAGACTTCGAGGGTGCAAACTTGGCCGCCTGCCAGGGGCCGCCCCTCTTGTGGCTGGCTTCTTGGAGTCGGCCTTCTTGTGGCCGGCTTCTTGGAGTCGGCCTTCTTGTGGCTTTCTTCATGAGAGTTTAGGGCCGGGCCGCCTTCCAGTAGTCGGCCTGTGAGACAGCCGACCAGGAGAAGGCGACCCTGTGCCTTGGATGCTTGAAGGCTCGATCCGCCTGATATTTTTTGAAGAGCCAGGGGGAGCCGGTTAGGCTACCCGTGGTCATTTACTCCGGCAGTAGTCCCCAAAGCTGGTTGGGCTTCGCGGCTGAAAGGAGGACGAGAAGGTCAATCAGCTTCCTATCTTGAAGAGCCAGCAGCTAGGAGCCGGCTTTGATCAGGCGCGCCATCTTGGAGAGGTTTTGAAGCCTGATGGCAGCTACCAGCGGGCGCGTGTGCCAGGTTGGGGGCCAGCCGCTCGCCGCCTGCGCGCCACGTGGCACCATTCGGCTGGAAGGGCCTGCAAGCCCACGCGCGCGACGGGACGTTGCCGCAGGCCGGGGCCCGCCAGTTCCACGCCTCGGCTCATGTGTGGATCTTCTGTGGCCCAAACGGGCCATTCGTCTTCGAACGGCAGTTTCCGCAAATCGTTAGGGCGCAATAATCGCGGGACGTGGGGGAGTGGGCGCTGTTAATCCCACGCCCCCCCACGCCTCGCCCCCTCGGCTTCGCCGCATGAGGCTATAAATAGGGGGAGGAGGGGGAGCGGCAGACGCTCGCACACTCGCCCTCTCTCCGCCATTTTCTTCTTCTTCCTCCTCTCCGTTGCTACAGCTGCTCGCCGCCGCGCTGCTCCTCCAGTCATCGTACTACCCCGCAGCTTCGCCGTCGTGGGGTCGTGCTTTCGCCGCCACCGTGCTTTTTCCATCGGCATCTTGCCCTCATGGCACGCGGCGGAGACTAGGACGGCTCCAATGTCCACGAGGACCACATCGACTTCCTCCGCAAGACGCGGCGGTTGCCCGGCGTGGATTACGTGCGGGTCCGTCTTGCGCCGGAGAGGGAGATCTCACCAGCGCCGGAGGAGGGCGAGCGGGTAATCTTCCGCTCGCACTACCTGCGCGGCCTTGGTCTGCCAGCGAGCGGCTTCTTCCGCCCCTTCCTCGAATTCTACCAGCTCTAGCCGCACCACCTCACTCCGAACACGGTGGTGCTGCTGTATGCCTTCGTCACTTTGTGCGAGGGCTTCCTCGGCGTCCTCCCCACCATCAAGCTCTGGGGGGAATTCTTCCAGTCCAAGATCGGTACCGCCATGAGGGGCGTGCCGGCTCAGAGCGGCGCCTTCATCGCGATGCGGAGGCCGGTAGCCGACAATCCTTTTCCTCCCATCACGCTGATCTAGTCGGTGAAGCTCTGGCAGCAGTCCTACTTCTACGTGAAGAACGTCGCTCCGCAAGGTGACTGGGTCAACTTGCTGGCTTATGTAGCTGGCCCGCCGGCTGGGAGGCGGCCCCAATGGTCCTATCGGGCCAAAACGCTGTCGCCTGCTGGAGCCGCCGCCGTCGCGCGACTCCGGGTACTGGTCCAGGCGGAGGGCCTAACCGGGCCCGACCTACTGGCCGCCTTCGTGGCGCGCCGGGTGCTCCCGCTCCAAGGCCGCCCTCATATGATTTGTCAAATGAGCGGCCACCTCGATCCGAGTCGGCTGTGCACCAAGGAGATGCCTCACGCAGAGGTAGCTCACATGGTGAACTACCTTGCGAACTGCAAGCTCACCGACGAGTGGCAGTTTGGCTAGGAGCCGTACTCCCGCGCCAATCCCCCGCCTACGGTAAGCTTTCTCTTCTTCTCTTCTTCACTTTTGTCACCAAGTCTTTTTGGCCGACTCTGACGAGTCGGCTTGTTTTGACAGAGCCCCCTCCTTCGACCGGCAGCCGGTGCCGCGGGGGTGGAACGCTAGTATCTCCCCGACCGGACGACGAACAACTTGGACGACCCAGACTTGGGGGCGGCCGCTCTGGACGACGACGCCGTGGGGGGAGGCGGCAAGGCAGGCGGCTCCGAGCTTGGAGCCGGCTTCGAGGACTGGCCGGAAGATGACGAGGCGGGAGTCATCCCGCGCCGCCAGCCGGCGTCCGATCATCAGGGCGCGGGTTCATCTGCCGCGCCGGCTGCCCGAGGCGGCGCGCAGAAGCGCCGGGCCGCTTCACCACCTTGCGGCTGCTTCACCACCAGTCGGGGGTGGCAAGCATTCGTCAGCGTCTGCATTCGCCGGCTTCTTCGTCGGCCGCTGGGGCCCGCCGACTGGTGGGTCCCGCCGGCTGCCGGCCTCTTGGCCGACAGGCCGGCCCCACCACCTGGGCGTCTTGTCGGCGGCTGGTTACTGTGGCCTCGCCCTTGACGATGAGGGCTTTGTCGAGGTAAGCATGGCTACAGTGTCGCCGCCTGGTGGGCTTTCACTGTAGCCTTACCCTGTCGCTTCGGCTTAATGGTACACGAACTTTGAGGGAGGGAGGGAGCCGGCTGGGGGAGCCGGCTACCTCCCAGGCCAACTGGAGGAGGCTTAGCCGCCTTCTGGTGTCTCTCTGATGGGAGGGGCCCGCCGCCTGCGGGCCGTACTGACAGCCTGTCATGGGTGGCGTCATGGTCAACATGGCAACAGTGCCGCGCCAGATGGGGGATGGCCACCCCGTACGGCGTACTGTGGCCATGCGTGCTCCGGGATTCGGGGGTGGCAGGCTTCACTGTAGCCACGCCCCGTCTCATCACCATTATGTGGGTGCAGACTTCGAGGGTGCAAACTTGGCCGCCGGCCAGGGGCCGGCCCTCTTGTGGCTGGCTTCTTGGAGTCGGCCTTCTTGTGGCCGGCTTCTTGGAGTCGGCCTTCTTGTGGCTTTCTTCATGAGAGTTTAGGGCCGGGCCGCCTTCCAGTAGTCGGCCTGTGAGAAATCCGGCCAGGAGAAGGCGGCCCTGTGCCTTGGATGCTTGAAGGCTCGATCGGCCTGATATTTTTTGAAGAGCTAGGGGGAGCCGGTTAGGCTACCCGTGGTCATTTACTCCGACACCGAGATTCGATCGTCGGTATCTCAATACCTAGTTCAATCTCGTTACTGGCAAGTCTCTTTACTCGTTCCGTAATACATCATCCCGCAACTAACTCATTAGTTACAATGCTTGCAAGGCTTATAGTGATGTGCATTACCGAGTGGGCCCAGAGATACCTCTCCAACAATCGGAGTGACAAATCCTAATCTCGAAATACGCCAACCCAACAAGTACCTTCGGAGACACCTGTAGAGCACCTTTATAATCACCCAGTTACGTTGTGACGTTTGGTAGCACACAAAGTGTTCCTCCGGTAAACGGGTGTTGCATAGTCTCATAGTCATAGGAACATGTATAAGTCATGAAGAAAGCAATAGCAACATACTAAACGATCAGGTGCTAAGCTAACGGAATGGGTCAAGTCAATCACATCATTCTCCTAATGATGTGATCCCGTTAATCAAATGACAACTCTTTGTCTATGGCTAGGAAACATAACCATCTTTGATCAACGAGCTAGTCAAGTAGAGGCATACTAGTGACACTCTGTTTGTCTATGTATTCACACATTTATCACGTTTCTGGTTAATACAATTCTAGCATGAATAATAAACATTTATCATGATATAAGGAAATAAATAATAACTTTATTATTGCCTCTAGGGCATATTTCCTTCACCTAGCAGGGTGCCGCCCTTCCATACTCGGGCGGCGTGCTGGGCCCGTTGATGTGGGGTGCGGGGCACTTCGGCGGGGTTTCTGTGGCAACGGCCTCAGAGGCCTATGTGCCCCGCATGGTGGACCAGGAGTACACGCCGGAAGACGACACCTGCACGTTCTTTGTGCCGGGTTGGGAAGAGGAGACGCTGGAAGTTGAGGCCTTCCAGGAGCCACCTGGGAACCTCACCGACCCCGCCGGCAACAACAGCTGCAGGGTACCACTAAACTCTCACGACCAGGCTTATGCTAACCATGAGTCGCAAGTGAATCAGGCCGCAGCGGTGGATGACGTCCCCAGCACGGCAACCCCCCTTCCACCAGGGGAAGCGCACTTGGGGCAGCGTGGGAGGAACCGGGAGCAAGATCCCTCCCCGCACCGCGCGGAGCAAGGCGTCGCCTGGAGGTAGGTCCTCTGCCGGGGAGGCACTGGCGAGCCTTCCTCCCGGCAGATGGCCCGTGGTCGCCGAGGGCGCCGCTAGCGTCCCCTTTGCCCCTTGGCATCGTACTGGTTTCCGGACGCCCCAACGGTGGTCGAGGGCGGCGCAAGGCAGGGCCCTCATCTGTCGATATGAAGCAAGGATCATGCCTGTGAAGGTCTCCGCTCGTGACACTCTCACGTAATAATGAGTGGGGCTGTACACGCCCCGGAGTCTCCGGAGTGCCGCCCTCGGGCCTTGGGGGCTGTCGCCCATGTCCTAGTGGAAGCACCATGCTCCGCGCTGGCCGTCAACACTGTCCCCCAATGACTATGCTCACAGCCAGTGAAAGCACTTAGCTCCGCGCTGGTGGGAAGACAAGAAGACTAGCTAGGTGCCGGACGTGGCCATTTGCTTTTGAACTCTTTTTTGTAGCTCAGATTTGCAGCCTTTGATCTTGAATTTGAAGTTATATTTTCCATTGGCAATCGTGGGGGGATCCTTGCTAGTTCGTGTTGATTTCGTGAGTTTCTCGATTCGCGTTTTGTTTGGGATTTACGTCCGCTATCTCCCCCCTTCCAAGCACCTCGTGAGCAGGGACTGGCAGCGGCGCACACGCGCTACGCGCGCACCTCGCCTTTACTGGCGCTCACTCCTCGCGAGGCCCTCTTAGGTGGACCGGCGGACCCCTCAGGAAACCAAAACCTTGCAAGCTCGTGAGGGGCTCCCCTCATAAGGTATACACATCTGCAGCCGCCAAATCAGTTTGGAGCCCAACTGAACCAAAGTAAGTTACGGCCGCAAGCTCACAAGGGGGCTCGCAAGCACACAAAAGCGCACTTTAAGCCTAGCCTAGGGAATGAAATGGTAGTCTATTTACATGAGGGTCTCCCCCTCCCCAAAATGCTCTTACATTGTTAGGGGCCGTGCCCAAGCTCTTGCGTGCAGGTTCGAAGTAAAGGAGCACGGGCTCAGTCGGACATGTCGCTCGCCTCGTCTCCCGAGTCTCTTCCGGACAGGCCGCTGGCGCCGTCGCTGGCACTGTCTTCACCGCCGTCAACCACGTCGCCCTCATCTGCCGCGACCACCACCGTGTCGTCATTGGAAGCAAAGGCCCTAACCAGAGCATCCACGTTGTCATCCACCCAGCGCGCTAGGTTGTCCCGGACGACCTCAGGCACTGGGGCGATGGCAGCGTCAAAATCAAAGTCAGGATTGGTGTTCAGGAGATGGCTGAAGACGCGGGAGAATGCGTGCCCAAGGAGGCCCCAGCTCTTTTCGTCCACAAGCTCGCGAGCCCTCTCAGCTTGGTTCTCCAGGCACGTCACGACGTTGGTGAAGAAGAGAAGATGGCCGGCATAGTCCTCGACGTGTGGGAGGGGAGCGTCCTCATCCCAGATGGTACCAAGCGCCCGATTGGCCCTCGTCCTGAGGGCCCGAAGCATGGGAACATGCTCGTGCAGTAGCGTCTGCCGGCGAAGCGCCTCTTCCCTGCTCTACTACGCGAAGGACTCGGCGCTGGCAACCCGCTGTTGGAGCGAGAGCAGCTCGGCACGGGCGGAGGCCAGCTCAGCCTGCACTGAGATCAGGGCGCCTGCGGCGGCTTTCTTGCGCTGTTCCGCCATAGCCAGCCCTGACCTGAGGGCAGCGGTCCTGCCCACAGCTTCGGCTTCCACGAGCTCCAGCTTCAGGTCGTGCCTGCTTGCAAGATCCGCGGTCGACCTCCTCCTGGGCCCTGGCCTCATGCGCGCCGTGTTGGAGATATGCCCTAGAGGCAATCATGTATGATGATATTTCCTATGTGTTTATGAATAAAGATTGTCCTTGGACATTATCAATGATGTGTATCAGCAAGTACGTGACTTGTTTGTGGGACTATGCATTGTATGATGACTGTCCTAAAAGGTCCCTTGTCGAAAGGGCTGTGTGGACGCGCAGCCAACTAGACTAGCATATGACACGGTTAATGGCTTGGTCTCACTAGCCATGGAGCATCGGATGCTAACCGGATAATATGGACTTGGAAGGATCTGGTCGGATTCGACGTAGTCGGATCCGAGTTGAGATGAGGTCTGAGTCGGACACACCCAACTATGAGACGCAGTGATATGTCATCTGTGAGTCTCTAGTACAACATACGTTCTATGCCCCAAGACCTGAGCTGGCACATGTACTCGGGATGGTGACAGACTTGCTTTGGGCCGACCAAACGCTACTCCGTGACTGGGTGGTTACAAAGGTAGGTTTCGGGCTTGTCTAGACCCATGCTACGAGACGTGGTCGAGCAAGATGGGATTTGCCCCTCCGATCAGGAGAGATATACTCTAGGCCCCTCGTGTGATCCAACCAGGATAAGCATGGCCATGCGACAAGGATTATGAGATAATCCGGATAGTGGTCGGCATCACTAGAACGACAAAGAGGTCGGGCTAGCACAAGGATGAGAGACTCGACTTGAGCCCGACAACATATATCGTGTGGCAAAAGGAATAGAAGTGTGATGTACAGGTTCGCCTAACCAGCTTCATAGTCTGCTTGGTGTTCGGCATGCCTTGCTAGAGGCCGCTACCAACCGTGCAGTTCGGAGGTGATCCGAACTGCGACCAAGCCGGCTTGAACCTAAGGGCTCGCGCGCTTAAGGGAAGGAACCTACGAGTTCGGATCCGAGGACACTGGTCGGATGTGATCCGAGCTGTATTCGGATTGTGGCTGAGTAGACTTATGGGCTTTAGGGTCCGTGTGAGTCCCAAGTGTTGAGCCCGCGATGGACGCCTATATAAAGTGGAGGTGCGGCACACTCATGCGGTTGATCGCTTCGGTGCTGTCACTAGGGTTTGCATGTGTTGCGAATAGCCACCTCCACTCGCTGCCGGTTGTGTGATTGGACCTAGCAGTCCACCGCACGACGTTCCTCCTGCACGCGCGGATACCATTAGAGGCGGTGCACTTGTGCCGCTTCAGTGAACCTGTACGTGGGAACCAACGACCGGCTGTTCGAGGCAGATCGGACGAGGAGGAGACGATCCACACGGACGCGCTGCCCAACTCTTCTTCCGTTGCACGGCACTGCGCGTCTTGTGGTAACGAACTGTGATCCATCTCCCGTAGCATGTTCCTGGTAGTTCTGCGCGTAGGAAAATTTTAATTTGCAGTCGACACACCCTACGGTAGAACCCAACACGCCGACGACATCCTCTGCTTGGGCAACTTGGCGCTCCCTCGTCTCCAACCGCTCAAGCTCGAGGCTGCACTCAGTGGCCTCCAGCAACAGTGCTTCATCGCGCCTCGAGATCTCCTCCTCGTCGGACGGTGCGCCCTTCATCGACGCCAAGGCAGCTCTGCGTGCCTCCACCTGCTGCTCCAACGACACATTCAAGGCCTGGAGCTCCCGCCAGCGCTCCTCGGCGGCCGCGCGGCGATGGTCTGCCTCCCTGGCCTCCTCCAAGGCTCGGGCGTTGGCCTCGTGCGAGGTTACCAGGGATGCCTCGGCCTTCGCATTGGCATGCTCATGCTGGAGGCGCCCGAGGTTGATAGCCACCTCTAGTTGATGCCACTCCTCCACCAGCCGGAGACACTCGGCTTCAAGGCGAGCATCGACATCCACGAGTTCTCCGCCAAGTCGACTCATGATACATCTCCAACGTATCTATAATTTTTGATTGTTCCATGCTATTATATTACTTGTTTTGGATGTTTATGGGCTTTACTTTACACTTCTATATCATTTTTGGGACTAACCTACTAACCGGAGGCCCAGGCCGTATTGCTGTTTTTTGCCTATTTCAGTATTTTGAAGAAAAGGAATATCAAACGGAGTCCAAACGGAATGAAACCTTCGGGAGCGATCTTTTTGGAACGAACATGATCCAGAGGACTTGGAGTGCAAGTCAAGAAGCAATCGAGGCGGCCACGAGGGTGGAGGACGCGTCCCCTACTGGGCGCGCCCCCTGTCTCGTGGGCCCCTCGAGCGTCCACCGACCTACTTCTTCCTCCTATATATATACCCATGTACCCCGAAAACATCAGAAGCGCCCACGAAAAACTATTTCCACCGCCGTAACCTTATGTATCCATGTACTAGATTGATCTTTCTTGCAATGGGAGAAGTGCTTAGCTTTGGGTTCAATCTTGCGGTGTCCTTTCCCAGTGACAGCAGGGGCATCAAGGCACGTATTGTATTGTTGCCATCGAGGATAAAAAGATGGGGTTTATATCATATTGCATGAGTTTATCCCTCTACATCATGTCATCTTTCTTAATGCGTTACTCTGTTCTTTATGAACTTAATACTCTAGATGCATGCTGGATAACGGTCGATGTGTGGAGTAATGGTAGTAGATGCAGAATCGTTTTGGTCTACTTGTCACGGACGTGATGCCTATATACATGATCATGCCTAGATAATCTCATAATTATTCGCATTTCTATCAATTGCTCGACAGTAATTTGTTCACCCACCGCAATACTTATGCTATCTTGAGAGAAGCCAGTAGTGAAACCTATGGTCCCCGGGCCTATCTTTCATCGTATAAGTTTGCCATCTACTTTTATTTGCATATTTACTTTTGCAATCTATATTATAAAATACCAAAAATATATTTATCTTATCATATTATGTAACACCCCGGATGTAATTTTCCATAATTGTAACTCCGACTCTTGCCATTTTCGGCTATGTGTTATGATATTCCCTTCGTGGTCGGGTTTTGTTTTTCGTTTTGCATTTTGTTCGTGTCATGCATCTCATATCATGTCATCATGTGCATCTCATTTGCATACGTGTTCGTCTCATGCATCCAAGCATTTTCCCCGTTGTCCGTTTTGCAATCCGGCACTCCCACCTCCTCCGGCGCACCCCTCTTGTTTCTTTTCATGGGCGGGTGATGAACGCTCTCGGAACAGACTGAGGCTTGCCAAGTGGCGTTGGTATAACACCGGTAGACCACCGGTCAAGTTTCGTTCCATTTGGAGGTCGTTTAGTACTCCAACGGTTAACCGGGTAACCGCAAATTCCTTTTGTGTGTTGCAGGAAAACCCCCCTCCAAACAGCCCAAAACCCCTCTAAGTCTCTTCCATGCTCTAGGTCGTTCGATCGCGATCGTGTGGGCGAAAACCGTGCTCCATTTGGAGTCTCCTAGCTCCCTCTAGCTATGTATATGTGAGACCACCCGAAATTTTCGGATCCCCGAAACCCTAGCCTCTCCCTCCGCGCGCCGGACGTGTCCGCCCGACGCCGGACGAAAGCCGCCGCCACCCCCGTCCAGTCCCGTGGCGACACGTGGCAGCCCGCCGCCGCCCGTACGCCGCGACCCGGGGAGCCCGCATCCGGCCCCCTAGCCCACGGCGCCCCGCCCGCGCGCTGCCGTCGTCCTCCTCCAGCGCCCCTGCGCCTCCGCCGCCGAATTGCCGCCGCCTCGCCGCTGCCGCCGCGCGCCATCACCGCCGGCCGCCGCGCCACCCTGCGCCTCCAGCCGCCCTCCCGCATCGTCGCCGCCCGGTGCCGCCTCCCTCCGACCGGCTCCTCCCCGCCGCCGTCACCCTCTCCTCCTCCCGTCGCCGGTCGCCTCCTCTCCCCCAGCGCCCCGAGCTCCGGCGAGCCCGAGCCGGCCCGAGCTCAAGCCCGATCCGAATCTGGCCAGGGTTGACCTCTTCTTCCTCCCCCGATTTTCCTCTAAGTCTTTATTTCTTACATTCAGTTGCATACTTCCTCATGGCATAACTCTCTGCATATAGCTCCGTTTCGTGCGTGTAATATATCGAAAAGTTCGCCTCATGATGCTCTTCGTTTTGTTCCATTGTGCCATGTTAATTTGAGTCCATCTTGATGCCCAAATCTCTGGTGCAAGAGTGCTAGTTGCTGTTGTATGCTGTTACTTATCAGAACTTGAGGATTTGTTATTTTTGTTGCATTTAATCTGTGCATCTTATGGGAATGAGCTCTACATGTGTTTTCATGTATGCCATGCCATCTTTACAGAGGTTTATGCCATGTAGTTTTGTGATCTCTGTGGTGACTAGCACAAGCATGCAAACTAGGCTCCGTAATGTTTCTGATTTCAGGGACTTGGTAATTTTATTAAGTCTGAGACTGCTGTTATTTTGTTGCGATGTATCCATGTGTCTATAGACAGATCCATGCTTATTTTGGAGATGTTCATTAAGGATGTTTTGTAGATATTGTTGTAATTGATCAATCCATGCCATTGTTTGTAATTATCGAGTAACTTAGCATGAATCAATCTTGCTCTACTTTTGCTATAAAATATTTCTGGCAGATCGTTTACGTGTCATTCAATTTTGCCAAGCTTGTTGTAGTTGTTTCATACATGCTATGTACTTGCTCTTGCCATGGATAGCTTCATAAATATGCCATCTTGCTGTAGGTATGCTTGTTTTGTCACTCATTGCTTTGTGATGAGTGCATCAAGCTCACAAAGATGCCCTCATAATGTCTGTTTCTGCCATGCTCTGTTTTCTAAGGCTGAAACCTGTTAACGAAACTTGCTATGTTTAGATGGTTGCCATCATATCTTCTGGTCCTTTTTGGCTTATGGTCATTAAGGGGCTTTTGTCATATGCATTTAGTGGAATACTGCCATGCCTTGTGTTGCCATGTTCAGTTTCTGTAGCATGTTGATTTCTTGCTCTGAACATTGCTACCTGATGCTGTTTCAGTCATGTCCAGTAATTTCACCAAGTCTGTGAACCTGATATCTTTTGCTCTTTTGTCATGCTTGTTTGAACCTGTTATGTTGTGATCTAGCCGTAGCTCAGTGGTCATCTTTTGATAAGCATCTCCTGTAGTTTACTGCCATATGCTTTGTTGCTATGTTGGGGTGCTGTAGCATAGTTTCTTGATGTATTCTAAGTGCTATCATGCTGTTAATCGCAGATTCGTGTCATTCTTGTTTTGCTTGCCATTTGCAAACCGTGCATCCGTTTCCGGTGATCTTTATATCGATTTCAACCGAAATCATCTCATCTTTCCAGTGGCATGCTTGGTTTGCCAAGTTACTGCCTTGTTCATCATTTTTCCTTCCGGAGCACGCATATGCATCGCATATCATATCTTGCATATCATTCATGTTTGCATCATGTTGCTTGTGCATTCTCCCGTGATTGATTGTGGTTCCTTTGCTTGTGTTCTTGTTTTGGGTAGAGCCGGGAGACGAGTTCGTGAACGAGGAACCTGTTGAGTACGCTTACGAGGATCAAGCTTTCGACAACTCTGAGAACCTTGCAGGCAAGATGACCATACCCTCGAAATCACTTCTATCTTTGCTTTGCTAGTTGTTCGTTCTATTGCCATGCTGCGCTACCTACCACTTGCTATATCATGCCTCCCATATTGCCATGTCAAGCCTCTAACCATCCTTTCCTAGCAAACCGTTGTTTGGCTAAGTTACCGCTTTTGCTCAGCCCTTCTTATAGCGTTGCTAGTTGCAGGTGAAGTTGAAGTTGGTTCCATGTTGGAACATGGATATTTTGGATATCACAATATCTCTTATTTAATTAATGCATCTATATATTTGGTAAAGGGTGGAAGGCTCGGCCTTATGCCTGGTGTTTTGTTCCACTCTTGCCGCCCTAGTTTCCGTCATACCGGTATTATGTTCCTTGAGTTTGCGTTCCTTACGCGGTTGGGTGATTTATGGGACCCCCTTGACAGTTCGCCTTGAATAAAACTCCTCCAGCAAGGCCCAACCTTGGTTTTACCATTTGCCACCTAAGCCTTTTCCCCCGGGTTTTCGCGAGCCCGAGGGTCATCTTTATTTAAACCCCCGGACCAGTGCTCCTTCGAGTGCTGGCCCAAACTGGGCGATGTCCGGCGCCCCCTGGGCAACCAGGGTCTATGCCAACCCGACGTCTTGCCCATCCGTTGTGCCCTGAGAATGAGATATGTGCAGCTCCTACCGGGATTTGTCGGCACATTCGGGCGGCTTTGCTGGTCTTGTTTTACCATTGTCGAAATGTCTTGTAAACCGGGATTCCGAGACTGATCGGGTCTTTCCGGGAGAAGGTTTATCCTTCGTTGACCGTGAGAGCTTATGATGGGCTAAGTTGGGACACCCCTGCAGGGTATTATCTTTCGAAAGCCGTGCCCGCGGTTATGAGGCAGATGGGAATTTGTTAATGTCCGGTTGTAGAGAACTTGTCACTTGACCCAATTAAAATACATCAACCGTGTGTGTAGCCGTGATGGTCTCTTCTCGGCGGAGTCCGGGAAGTGAACACGGTTTGAGTTATGTATGAACGTAAGTAGTTTCAGGATCACTTCTTGATCATTTCTAGCTTCGCGACCGTTGCGTTGCTTCTCTTCTCGCTCTCATTTGCGTATGTTAGCCACCATATATGCTTAGTGCCTGCTGCAGCTCCACCTCATTACACCATCCTTTCCTATAAGCTTAAATTGTTTTGATCTCGCGGGTGTGAGATTGCTGAGTCCTCGTGACTCACAGATTCTACCAAAACAGTTGCAGGTGCCGACGAGGCCAGTGCAGATGACGCAACCGAGCTCAAGTGGGAATTCGACGAGGAACGTGGTCGTTACTATGTGTCTTTTCCTGATGATCAGTAGTGGAGCCCAGTTGGGACGATCGGGGATCTAGCATTTGGGGTTATCTTATTTTCATTTGGATTTGACCGTAGTCGGTCTATGTGTGGATTTTGGATGATGTATGAATTATATTTATGTATTGTGTGAAGTGGCGATTGTAAGCCAACTCTCGTTATCCCATGGGATTGTGTGAAGATGACCCTTCTTGCGACAAAACCACAATGCGGTTATGCCTCTAAGTCGTGCCTCGACACGTGGGAGATATAGCCGCATCGTGGGCGTTACAAGTTGGTAATCAGAGCCATCCCCGACTTAGGAGCCCCCTGCTTGATCGAATCGCTGGCGTTGTTGAGTCTAGAACAAAAATGTTTTGAGTCTTAGGATTATATATATCGGAGAGTAGGATTCTTTTTACTCCTCAGTCCCTTCGTCGCTCTGGTGAGGCCTCCTGACGTAGAAGTTTTGACTCTTCTCTCCTCAAATTTCACTAAATTTTTTTTAGGATCACGCGGGTATCTTAGAATCGTTCCGATGGTTTTGTGACGAGAACATTGTTCTTGGTGCCTCCTGACATTTAGGGGTTGTGGCAGTGTCCCGGGGAGTTGAGCTCCGAGGTGTTGTCGTCACAATTTTATCGTTGCAGTTCTGGAATACCTGAGTTTCGCCGACATCGAAAATCTCTTTTATGCAGTTGTTGGTGAGATCACCTCGACGCCACCCAGTACTGGGGCGGGAGTTCGGGAGTATTGCCATAACTCGTATAACGGATGCTTTTCGAAGGTTGAGGTACACGATTTCCGAAGGTTTCTTGGTTATGTGTTGACGGATGGATACAGCTGGATCTAGGGATTGCTAGTTTGGGTGATATATTTTGTGTCCCCTGTATCCCCAACACCAGATTGCATAACCAGAAAGTTTCGGGAGTTTATAGGTGGGATTCATGTAGCTCTTAGCATTTCTTCCCGCAGATATTTGGTTTGTGATTGGGTAATCCTTACCACTTATTTGTTCCACTCGTACCTTTTTATTTTATTCATCAATCTCTTATCAAGTGGCTTCTCACCTTAATGGAAGTGTGATGATTTACTATGGAATTCATTCGTTCATCCTCGTTCGAATGTTTATTGTGAAGACTATATGTTGCAATTTCTATCCGTTGATTCAACTTGACTATTTGTCTATCAAGATGCTAACGGATGTCACCCTCTTCAGGATGGCTCCGCCAACGCGTCAGAATCCGGAACGCAATGAAGGGAGTCAGGCGAACCCTCCGCCACCACCTCCGCCTCCGGAGGCATGGCAAGCTATCATGGCAGCCACCAACGCCAATGCTCAGATGATTCTGCAACTCTTGCAAGAACGCACCCAAGGGCAAGGCAATCAAGGAAATCAAGGTCAAGGCAACAATCAGCCTCACTTCGCTACCCTCAACCAGTTTCTCGCAAATCAGCCCAAGTCTTTCAGCTACTGTGCCGAGGCCACAGATGCCGATGATTGGCTCGTGGACATCAACAAGCATTTTGAATGTAGCAATGTCAGGCCTGAGGACTTTGTCAAGTTCGCTTCTTTTCAACTCAAGGATCAAGCTGCCGAGTGGTATCAACAATACAAAGATTCCAGAGGAGGTCGTGTGATTACCTGGGATGATTTCCGTCGAGACTTCAAAGCTCACCACATTCCACAAAGTGTTGTTGAGAGCAAGCGTGAGGAGTTCCGCAATCTCAAGCAAGGCAGCATGTCCGTGTATCAATACAATACTCAGTTTCAGAAACTCGCTCGCTTCGCTAAGCAAGACGTTCCTGATGAAAAGAGCATGATCTATCAATTCAGAGGTGGCCTCAGAGAAGATCTGCAATTACCTCTTGTGCTTTTTGAGCCGACCAAGTATGATGATTTCTACAATATGGCACTGAAGCAAGAGGCTGCTCAGCTCAAGTGTGAGGCTTCTAAGAAGAGAGTCAGGGACGCAGTTCAGTCTTCTTCTTCCTCACTAGTGGCTGCTAAGCAACAGAAGTTCTGGTTGCCTCCTCCTCCTCCGTTTCGTCAGCCTTACCAGCAGAAGAACAAAGGTGGCCATGGATCTTCCCACTCATCCAACCCTGGCTATCAGAACAAGTCTCAGAATCAAGCTCCAAAGTCGAATGCTCCTTATCATCGTCCACTCTCAGAGGTGACTTGCAACAAGTGTCAGCAGAAAGGTCACTCTGCTAACAAATGCTTCAACCAAAGGTGCCTTCCGCCTCCTCCTCCTGTGAGATCTTCCAGCAATGCAGTGGTCAAGCATAATCCCAAGTCTGCAAAGGTGAACATGATGAATGCAGCTCAAGCGGAGGAATCTACTGATGTGATAATGGGTAATCTCTCAGTTAATGATATTCCTGCAAAAGTCTTATTTGATACTGGTGCATCTATTTCTTTCATATCAAGACCTTTTGCATCCATGAACAATTTGCATACTGTCGATCTGTCTAAGCCGATAGCGGTTTCCTCTCCGGGGTTATTCATGAATACCAAAATGATAGCTCCGGATGTTTCTAACAAGATGGGCAACTATAAATTTTTATCTTCTCCAATGGTTGTTGGTGACTCGGATATTGATCTTATTCTCGGGATGGACTGGCTTTCTAAGCACAAGGCTCAACTTGATTGTGCTGCCAAGGAAATTCAATTGACACACTCTTCTGAGGATGTTATCATTTATGCCGCTCGTGATGAAACCATTCGGTTGTTTTCTCTCAATGAGAAGGGCGAATTGAATGCCATCTCTCAGATTCCAGTCGTTTGTGAGTATCAAGATGTCTTTCCAGAAGAGCTTCCGGGTATGCCTCCTCACCGGCCAGTTGAGTTCGTTATCGATCTTGAGCCCGGCACTGAACCCGTTTGCAAGCGTCCATACAAGCTTGGACCCAAGGAGCTGAAGGAATTGAAGAAACAGCTCGATGAACAAGAGCGTCTGGGTTTGATCAGACCGAGTTCATCTCCATGGGGTTGTGGTGTTCTTTTTGTCCAGAAGAAGGATGGCACGGAACGACTTTGTGTCGACTACCGTCCATTGAACAAGAAGACAATCAAGAACAAGTATCCACTTCCCAACATCAATGAGCTATTCGAGCAACTCAAAGGTGCTAAAGTATTCTCCAAGCTTGACCTTCGTATGGGTTATCATCAGATTCGCATTCGTGAAGAAGATATTCCCAAGACAGCATTCAGAACAAGCTTTGGTTCTTATGAATATACTGTCATGTCTTTCGGCCTTGTCAATGCTCCTCCAACATTCTCTCGGATGATGAATTTCATCTTCAACCCCTATACCAATGAATTCGTCCTGGTGTATCTCGATGATATCTTGGTCTTCTCCAAGAATAAGAAGGATCATGCCAAACATTTGCGATTGGTGCTCGACAAGCTCAGAGAGTATCAATTTTATGCGAAGTTTTCCAAATGTGAGTTTTGGCTCGATGAAGTTCTTTACCTTGGTCATATCATCTCTGCCAAGGGCATCGCTGTTAATCCCGAGAAGGTGTCTGCAATTGTGAATTGGGAACCTCCTCAGAATGTCAAGCAGCTCCGCAGTTTTCTTTGTCTTGCAAGCTATTGCCGAAGATTCGTTGAGAATTTCTCTAAGATTGCAAAGCCTCTTTCCAACCTCCTCCAGAAGCATGTGAAGTATGTCTGGTCTCCTGAGTGTGACGTTGCTTTCAACACTCTCAAAGAGAAACTCGTCACAGCTCCTGTCTTAACTCCTCCTGACGAATCCAAGCCATTCGAAGTTTTCTGTGATGCTTCTCTCCAAGGTCTCGGCGCTGTGTTAATGCAAGAGAAGAAAGTTGTGGCCTATACCTCTCGTCAGTTGAAGCCCAACGAAAAGAACTACCCCACTCACGATCTTGAGTTGGCGGCAGTTGTCCATGCATTAATAACATGGAGACATCTCTTGTTGGGAAGAAAAGTGGACATATTCACCGATCACAAGAGTCTCAAGTACATCTTCACTCAGCCCAACCTCAATCTCAGGCAGACTCGATGGGTCGAAATGATTCAAGAGTACAATCCGAGTATTGAATATACTCCAGGCAAAGCCAATGTCATTGCAGATGCTTTGAGCAGGAAGGCTTATTGCAACAGCTTAATTCTCAAGCCATTCCAACCGGATCTTTGTGAAGCTTTCCGCAAGCTGAATCTCCAAGTTGTTCCTCAAGGCTTTCTTGCCAACCTCATAGTCTCTCCTACTTTGGAAGATCAAATTCGTGAGGCACAACTCCTGGATACCATGGTGAAGAAGGTGAAACGTGGTATCGACAAGGGTCTTTCCAAATACAAGTGCTATCGCATTGATGACAGAGACACTTTATTCTTCGAGGACCGGATTGTGGTTCCTAAAGGTGATCTATGGAAAGTCATAATGAACGAGGCGCACAATTCTCTTCTTTCCATTCATCCTGGAAGTACGAAGATGTACCATGACCTCAAGCAGTCGTATTGGTGGACTCGAATGAAGCGAGAAATCGCTCAATTCGTGAATGAATGTGATGTCTGTCGAAGAGTGAAAGCAGAACACCAACGACCAGCTGGTCTCCTCCAACCTCTTGCTATCCCAGAGTGGAAGTTTGATCATATTGAAATGGACTTCGTGACTGGATTTCCAAAGTCCAAGCGTGGAAATGATGCTATCTTCGTTGTCATTGACAAGCTTTCTAAAGTGGCTCATTTCCTTCCAATCAAAGAATCTATCACAGCAGCTCAGTTGGCAGAGCTATACACCTCCAGGATTGTCTCCTTGCACGGTATTCCACAATTGATTTCTTCAGATCGTGGAAGCATCTTCACTTCTAAGTTCTGGGACTCCTTCCAGAAGGCCATGGGCACCAACATTCGTTTCAGCACAACTTTCCATCCTCAAACTAGTGGCCAAGTCGAGCGAGTAAATCAAATTCTTGAAGATATGCTCAGGGCTTGTGTCATTTCCTTTGGCATGAAATGGGAAGATTGTCTTCCATATGCCGAATTCTCCTACAACAACAACTTCCAAGCGAGTTCGGGCAAGGCCCCATTCGAGATTCTCTATGGCAGAAAGTGTCGTACTCCTCTCAATTGGTCAGAGACTGGTGAACGCCAACTTCTTGGCAATGACTTAATCACAGAGGCTGAAGAAATGTGTAAAGTCATCTGTGAAAATCTCAAAGCCGCGCAATCGCGCCAAAAGAGTTACTATGATAGTAAGCACCGTGATTTGGCTTTCGAGATCGGAGACCATGTCTACCTCCACGTCTCTCCAATGAAAGGCACTCGTCGTTTCGGTATCAAAGGGAAGCTTGCCCCTAGATATGTGGGTCCTTTCAAGATCATTGGCAAAAGAGGCGACCTCGCCTATCAACTTGAGCTTCCTTCCAACTTCCCGAACGTGCACGGCGTGTTCCACGTGTCACAGCTCCGCAAGTGCTTCAAGACGCCTGAGCGCACCTTCAACTTCGAAGAGATTGACCTCCAAGAAGATCTGTCTTATCATGAGCACCCCGTTGCTATTCTTGAAGAAACTGAGCGCAAGACTCGCAACAAGTCAATCAAATTCCTGAAAGTGAAGTGGTCGCACCATTCCGACCGAGAAGCCACCTGGGAACGCGAGGACCACCTCCGTTCCGAATGTCCGGAGTTCTTTCAGTCCTAGATCTCGGGACGAGATCCTCTCGTAGTGGTGGAGTGTTGTAACACCCCGGATGTAATTTTCCATAATTGAAACTCCGACTCTTGCCATTTTTCGGCTATGTGTTATGATATTCCCTTCGTGGTCGGGTTTTTTTTTCGTTTTGCATTTTGTTCGTGTCATGCATCTCATATCATGTCATCATGTGCATCCCATTTGCATACGTGTTCGTCTCATGCATCCGAGCATTTTCCCCGTTGTCCGTTTTGCAATCCGGCACTCCCACTTCCTCCGGCGCACCCCTCTTGTTTCTTTTCATGAGCGGGTGATGAACGCTCTCGGAATGGACCGAGGCTTGCCAAGTGGCCTTGGTATAACACCGGTAGACCACCGGTATATATGTGAGACCCCCCGAAATTTTCGGATCCCGAAACCTAGCCTCTCCCTCCGCGCGCCGAACGTGTCCGCCCGACGCCGGATGAAAAGCGCCGCCGCCCCCGTCCAGTCCCGTGGCAACACGTGGCAGCCCGCCGCCGCCCGTACGCCGCGGCCCGGGGAGCCCGCATCCGGCCCGAGAGCCCACGGCGCCTCGCCCGCGCGCCGCCGCCGTCCTCCTCCAGCGCCCGCGCCTCTGCCGCCGCCTCGCCGGCGCCTCGCCGCCGCCGCCGTGCGCCATCACGCCGCCGCCGCGCCACCCTGCGCCTCCAGCCGCCGTCCCTCGTCGTCGCCGCCCGGTGCCGCCTCCCTCCGACCGGCTCCTCCCCGCCGCCGTCGCCCTCTCCTCCTCCCGCCGCCTCCTCTCCCCCAGCGCCCCGAGCTCCGGCGAGCCCGAGCCGGCCCGAGCTCGAGCCCGATCTGAATCTGGCCAGGGTTGACCTCTTCTTCCTCCCCCGATTTTCCTCCAAGTCTTTATTTCTTACATTCAGTTGCATACTTCCTCATGGCATAACTCTCTGCATATAGCTCCGTTTCGTGCGTGTAATATATCGAAATGTTCGCATCGTGATGCTCTTCGTTTTCTTCCGTTGTGCCATGTTCATTTGAGTCTATCTTGATGCCCAAATCTCTGGTGCAAGAGTGGTAGTTGCTGTTATCTTCTGTTACTTATCAGAACTTGAGGATTTGTTATTTTTGTTGCATTTAATCTGTGCATCTTATGGGCATGAGCTCTACATGTGTTTTGATGTATGCCATGCCATATTTACAGAGGTGTATGCCATGTATTTTTGTGATCTCTGTGGTGACTAGCACAAGCATGCAAACTAGGCTCCGTAATGTTTCTGATTTCAGGGACTTGGTAATTTTACTGTCCGAGACTGCTGTTATTTTGTTGCTATGTATCCATGTGCCTACAGAGAGATCCATGCTTATTTTAGAGATGTTCAGTAAGGATGTTTTGTAGATATTGTTGTAATTGATCCATCCAGGCCCTTGTTTGCAATTATGGAGTGCCTTAGCATGACTCAATATTGCTCTACTTTTGCTATAAAATATTTCTGGCAGATGGTTTACGTGTTATTCAATTTTACCAAGCTTGTTGTAGTTGTTTCATACATGATATGTACTTGCTCTTGCCATGGATAGCTTCATAAACTTTCCATATTGCTGTAGGTATGCTTTATTTGTCACGCATTGCTTTGTGATGAGTGCATCAAGATCACAAAGATGCCCTCATAATATCTGTTTCTGCCATGCTCTGTTTTCCAAGGCTGAAAGTTGTTAACGAAACTTGCTATGTTTAGATGGTTTCCATCATATCTTCTGGTCCTTTTTGGCTTATGGTCAGTAAGGGACTTTTGTCATATGCATTTAGTAGAATACTGCCATGCCTTGTGTTGCCATGTTAAGTTTCTGTAGCATGTTTGTTTCTTGCTCTGAACATTGCTACCTGATGCTGTTTCAGTCATGTCCAGTAATTTCACCAAGTCTGTGAACCTGATATCTTTTGCTCTTTTGTCATGCTTGTTTGAACCTCTTATGTTGTGATCTAGCCGTAGCTCAGTGTTCATCTTTTGACAAGCATCTCTTGTAGTTTACTGCCATATGCTTTGTTGCTATGTTGAGGTGCTGTAGCATAGTTTCTTGATGTATTCTAAGTGCTATCATGCTGTTACTCGCAGATTCGTGTCATTCTTGTCTTGCTTGCCATTTGCAAACCGTGCATCCGTTTCCGGTGATCTTTATATTGATTTCAACCGAAATCATCTCATCTTTCCAGTGGCATGCTTGGTTTGCCAAGTTACTGCCTTGTTCATCATTTTTCCTTCCGGAGCACTCATATGCATCGGATATCATATCTTGCATATCATTCATGCATTGCATCATGTTGTTTGTGCATCTCCCGTGATTGATTGTGGTTCCTTTGCTTGTGTTCTTGTTTTGGGTAGAGCCGGGAGACGAGTTCGTGAACGAGGAACCTGTCGAGTACGCCTACGAGGATCATGCTTTCGACAACTCTGAGAACCTTGCAGATAAGATGGCCATACCCTCAAAATCACTTCTATCTTTGCTTAGCTAGTTGTTTGCTCTATTGCCATGCTGCGCTACCTACCACTTGCTATATCATGCCTCCCATATTTGCCATGTCAAGCCTCTAACCATCCTTTCCTAGCAAACCGTTGTTTGGCTAAGTTACCGCTTTTGCTCAGCCCTTCTTATAGCGTTGCTAGTTGCAGGTGAAGTTCAAGTTGGTTCCATGTTGGAACATGGATATTTTGGGATATCACAATATCTCTTATATTATTAATGCATCTATATATTTGGTAAAGGGTGGAAGGCTTGGCCTTATGCCTGGTGTTTTGTTCCACTCTTGCCGCCCTAGTTTCCGTCATACCGGTATTATGTTCCTTGAGTTTGCGTTCCTTACGCGGTCGGGTGATTTATGGGACCCCCTTGACAGTTCGCCTTGAATAAAACTCCTCCAGCAAGGCCCAACCTTGGTTTTACCATTTTCCACCTAAGCCTTTTCCCCCGGGTTTTCGCGAGCCCGAGGGTCATCTTTATTTAAACCCCCGGACCTGTGCTCCTTCGAGTGCTGGCCCAAACTGGGCGATGTCCGGCGCCCCCTGGGCAACCAGGGTCTATGCCAACCCGATGTCATGCCCATCCGGTGTGCCCTGAGAACGAGATATGTGCAGCTCCTATCGGGATTTTTCGGCACATTCGGGTGGCTTTGCTGGTCTTGTTTTACCATTTGTCGAAATGTCTTGTAAACCGAGATTCCGAGACTGATCGGGTCTTCCTGGGAGAAGGTTTATCCTTCGTGGACCGTGAGAGGTTATGATGGGATAAGTTGGGACACCCCTGCAGGGTATTATCTTTCAAAAGCCGTGCCCGCGGTTATGAGGCAGATGGGAATTTGTTAATGTCCGGTTGTAGAGAACTTGTCACTTGACCCAATTAAAATACATCAACTGTGTGTGTAGCCGTGATGGTCTCTTCTCAGCGGAGTCCGGGAAGTGAACACGGTTTGAGTTATGTATGAACGTAAGTAGTTTCAGGATCACTTCTTGATCATTTCTAGCTTCGCGTTCGTTGCGTTGCTTCTCTTCTCGCTCTCATTTGCGTATGTTAGCTACCATATATGCTTAGTGCCTGCTGCAGCTCCACCTCATTACACCATCATTCCCTATATGCTTAAATAGTCTTGATCTCGCGGGTGTGAGATTGCTGAGTCCTCGTGACTCACAGATTCTACCAAAACAGTTGCAGGTGCCGACGATGCCAGTGCAGGTGACGAAACCGAGCTCAAGTGGGAGTTCGACGAGGAACGTGGTCGTTACTATGTGTCTTTTCCTGATGATCAGTAGTGGAGCCCAGTTGGGACGATCGGGGATCTAGCATTTGGGGTTATCTTATTTTCATTTGGATTTGACCGTAGTCGGTCTATGTGTGGATTCTGGATGATGTATGAATTATATTTATGTATTGTGTGAAGTGGCGATTGTAAGCCAACTCTCATTATCCCATTCTTGTTCATTACATGGGATTGTGTGAAGATCACCCTTCTTGTGACAAAACCACTATGCGGTTATGCCTCTAAGTCGTGCCTCGACACGTGGGAGATATAGCCGCATCATGGGCGTTACATATTATCTCTATCAGATCTCACTTTCGCAAGTGGCCGTGAAGGGATTGACAACCCCTTTATTGCGTTGGTTGCGAGTTCTTGTTTGTTCGTGTAGGTGCGTGGGACTTTTGAGGAGCCTCCTACTGGATTGATAGCTTGGTTCTAAAAAACTGAGGGAAATACTTACGCTACTATTGCTGCATCACCCTTTCCTCTTCAAGGAAAACCAACGCAAGCTCAAGACGTAGCAAGAAGAATTTCTGGCGACGTTGCCGGGGAGGTCTTCGCTCAAGTCAAGACATACCAAGTACCCATCACAAACTCATCTCCCTCGCATTTACATTATTTGCCATTTGCCTCTCGTTTTCCTCTCCCCCACTTCACCCTTGCCATTTTATTCGGCCTCTCCTTCCCAATCTCCTCTCTCTTTCGCTTGCCCCCTCCTTCTTCCTCGCTTGTGTTTTCCGTTATGTCTGAAATTGGGGAGATTATCGTCGATATGGACAATAATGATAACATGGAAAATTCTGATGCTCCTGCTAAAGAACCCCCTATCTTGCATACAAAAAAATTTCGAATCGGTAGTGGTAACATTATTGGAAAAGGGTTTATTCAAGATTTATTTACTTGTGTCAGTCCTTTACCTTCTATGGGTGGTTCTATTCTTCATAAAACTAGTAGTCTTGCGGACGCTATTGCCATGCTTGTGGTTGAACTTGAAAGACAATTTATGCACATGCATCCTTGCATACAAAGAATTTTCCTAGAATTTTCTAATATTGAGCATTCTTCTGTTAAGCGCGCAGCTACTATCTTTTTGTCACATGAGTTTAGATTTATAATAAAAGAAGCCAAAGAAATCTTTGCACACTATAGGGTGGACGCCGGTCGTCCTCCCATAGAGGCAATCCTCTTCGATCAAGAAGAAATTATGCGTTTTCAATCTTTGGACTATGTTGCTTTCAACGAAAACCTTAGAAAAAAGGTTCCTACCAATGTCCTGGTTGATAGAACTTCCGAACTTAATAGTGATTTTGCTCTTAGAAACAATGAGCTAGGATACTCTCTTGAGTATAGGCTCACGAAGTTTTGCCAAAAGAATGCTTATAATGATGAATTAATTGTGCAATATGAAGGGCCAAAGGAGGAACCCATACCTTCTGAGATTGATCTTGGGGACTTTTGTCCCATTAAATTTAGCCCTTTTGATTACTTTTGCTTGCCTCAAATAAAACTTGCTGCTCAACGTAGAGAATATGAGATGAGTTTTCGTGATCTATCTTATTATTATGGCACTACTTAGATCTATCCTCGCTTTTATGCCTAGCTAGGGGCGTTAAACGATAGCGCTAGTTGGGAGGCAACCCAATTTTATTCTTTGTTTTATTTTTTTGCTTCTGTTTAGCAATAAATTTACCATCTACCTTCTGTTTAGATGTGTTTTTATGTCTAAATAGTGTTTGTGCCAAGTTAAACCTATAGGATCTTCTTGGATGGCAACTATTTGATCTTGCTGAAAATTCCAGAAACTTTCTGTTCACGAAAACAATTGTTTAAAATCACCAGAACGTGATAAAATACTGATTCCAATTGCAGTAGATCAATAAACAAATTATCTAGGTCGTCCTATTTCGGTAGAATTGTTTGAGTTCCGGAAGTTTGTGTTAGTTACAGATTACTATAGATTGTTCTGTTTTTGACAGATTCTGTTTTTCGTGTGTTGTTTGCTTATTTTGATGAATCTATGGCTAGTAAAATAGTTTATAAACCATAGAGAAGTTGGAATACAGTAGGTTTAACACCAATACAAATAAACAATGAGTTCATTACAGTACCTTGAAGTGGTGTTTTGTTTTCTTTCGCTAACGGAGCTTACGAGATTTCTGTTGAGTTTTGTGTTGTGAAGTTTTCAGATTTTGGGTAAAGATTTGATGGACTATGGAATAAGGAGTGGCAAGAGCCTAAGCTTGGGGATGCCCATGGCACCCCAAGATATTCATGAATAGCCAAAAGCCTAAGCTTGGGGATGCCCCGGGAAGGCATCCCCTCTTTCGTCTTCGTTTATCGGTAACTTTACTTGGAGCTATATTTTTATTCACCACATGATATGTGGTTTTCTTGGAGCGTCTTGTATGATATTGGTCTTTGATTTTTAGATCACCACAATCATCCTTGCTGTACGCACCTTCTGGGAGAAACCCACATGATTAGGATTTATTAGAACACTCTATATGCTTCACTTATATCTTTTGAGCTAGATAGTTTTTGCTCTAGTACTTCACTTATATTTTTTTGGAGCACGGCGTGGCTTAATTTTGAAGAAATTGTTGATCTCTCATGCTTCACTTATATTATTTTGAGAGTCTTTTAGAACAGCATGGTATTTGCTATGTTTATAAATTTGGTCTTAGAATGATGAGCATCCAAGTTGAGTATAATAAAAACTATCATAAAAAGTGCATTTAACTCTAGGATCAATTTGATGCTTGATAATTGTTTTGAGATATAAAGGTAGTAATGCTAGAGTCATGCTAGTTGGGTAATTATGAAATTGAGAAATACTTGTGTTGAAGTTGGCAAGTCTCGTAGCATGCACGTATGGTAAAAGTTGTGTGACAAATTTGTTGCATGAGGTGCTCTTTTGATTGTCTTCCTTATGAGTGGCAGTCGGGGACGAGCGATGGTCTTTTCCTACCAATATATCCCTCTAGGGGCATGCATAGTAGTACTTTGCTTCGAGGGCTAAGTAAGCTTTTGCAATAAGTATATGAGTTCTTTATGACTAATGTGAGTCCATGGACATACGCACACTTACCCTTCCACTTTGCTAGCCTCTATTATGCCGCGCAACTTTCGCCGGTATCTTGAACCCATTATTTACCTTCCTCAAAACAGCCACCATACCTACCTATTATGGCATTTCCATAGCCATTCCGAGATATATTGCCATGCAACTTTCCACCGTTCCGTTTATTATGACACGCTCCATCATTGTCATATTGCTCTTTGCATGATCATGTAGTTGACATCGTATTTGTGGCAAGGCCACTCTCATAATTTTTCATACATGTCACTCTTGATTCATTGCATATCCTGGTACACCGCCGGAGGCATTCATATAGAGTCATATTTTGTTCTAAGTATTGAGTTGTAATTCTTGAGTTGTAAATCAGTAAAAGTGTGAGGATCTCCATTATTAGAGCATTGTCCCAAGTGAGGAAAGGATGATGAAGACTATGTTTCCCCCACAAGTCGGGATGAGACTTCGGACTTTACAAAAAATAAAAGAGGCCAAAGAAGCCCAAATAAAATAAATAAATAAAGAGAGGCCAAAGGAGCCCACCAAAAAAAATGAGAGAAAAAGAGAGAAGGGACATGCTACTATCTCTTTTCCACACTTGTGCTTTGGAATAGCACCATGATCTTCATGATAGAGAGTCTCCTATGTTGTCACTTTCATATACTAGTGGGAATTTTTCATTATAGAACTTGGCTTGTATATTCCAATGATGCGCTTCCTCAAAATGCCCTAGGTCTTCGTGAGCAAGCGAGTTGGATGCACACCCACTTAGTTTCTCTTGTTGAGCTTTCATACATTTATAGCTCTAGTGCATCCGTTGCATGGCAATCCCTACTCACTCACATTGATATCTATTGATGGGCATCTCCATAGCCCGTTGATACGCCTAGTTGATGTGAGACTATCTTCTCCCTTTTTGTCCTCACAACCACCACCATATACCACCATAGTGCTATTTCCATGGCTTGCGCTCATGTATTGCGTAAGAATTGGAAAAAGCTGAAGCGCATTAAAAAGTATGAACCAATTGCTCGGCTCGTCATCAGGGTTGTGCATGATGGGAGTATTTTGTGTAATGAAAATGAAACATGGCCTAACTATATGATATTGTAGGGATAAGCTTTCTTTGGCTATGCTATTTTGATAAGACATGATTATTTGCTAGTATGCTTCGAAGTATTATTATTTTTATGTTTTATAAGATTTTATCTTGAGTCATTTGGATCTGAACAATCATGCCACAATAAAGAAAATTACATTGAGAATTATGCTAGGAAGCATTCCACATCAAAAATTCTGTTTTTATCATTTACCTACTCGAGGACGAGCATGAATTAAGCTTGGGGATGCTTGATACGTCTCCAACGTATCTATAATTTTTGATTGTTCCATGCCATTATATTACTTGTTTTGGATGTTTATGGGCTTTACTTTACACTTTTATATCATTTTTGGGACTAACCTACTAACCGGAGGCCCAGCCCGTATTGCTGTTTTTTTGCCTATTTCAGTATTTCGAAGAAAAGGAATATCAAACGGAGTCCAAACGGAATGAAACCTTTGGGAGCGATCTTTTTGGAACGAACGTGATCCAGAGGACTTGGAGTGCAAGTCAAGAAGCAATCGAGGCGGCCACGAGGGTGGAGGGCGCGCCCCCCTACTGGGCGCGCCCCCTGTCTCGTGGGCCCCTCGAGCGTCCACCGACCTACTTCTTCCTCCTATATATACCCATGTACCCCGAAAACATCAAAAGCGCCCACACAAAACTATTTCCACCGCCGTAACCTTCTGTATCCGCGAGATCCCATCTTGGAGACTTCGCCGGTGCTCCGCCAGAGGGGGAATCGATCACAGAGGGCTTCTACATCAACACCCTAGCCCTTCCAATGAGTTGTGAGTAGTTTACCACAGACCTTCGGGTACATAGTTATTAGCTAGATGGCTTCTTCTCTCTCTTTGGATCTCAATACAAAGTTCTCCTCGATCTTTTTGGAGATTTATTCGATGTAACTCTTTTTGCGGTGTGTTTGTCGAGATCCGATGAATTGTGGGTTTATGATCAAGTTTATCTATGAGAAATATTTGAATCTCCTCTGAATTCTTTTATGTGTGATTAAGTTATCTTTGCAAGTCTATTCGAATTATCAGTTTGGTTTGGCCTACTAGATTGATCTTTCTTGCAATGGGAGAAGTGCTTAGCTTTGGGTTCTATCCTGCGGTGTCCTTTCCCAGTTACAGCAGGGGCAACAAGGCACGTATTGTATTTTTTCCATCGAGGATAAAAAGATGGGGTATATGTCATATTGCATGATTTTATCCCTCTACATCAAGTCATCTTTCTTAATGCATTACTCTGTTCTTAATACTCTAGATGCATGCTGGATAGCGGTCGATGTGTGGAGTAATAGTAGTAGATGCAGAATCGTTTCGGTCTACTTGTCACGGACGTGATGCCTATATACATGATCATGCTAGATAATCTCATAATTATTCGCTTTTTTATCAATTGCTCGACAGTAATTTTTTCACCCACCGTAATACTTATGCTATCTTTAGAGAAGCCAGTAGTGAAACCTATGGTCCCCGGGTCTATCTTTCATCATATAAGTTTGCCATCTACTTTTATTTGCATCTTTACTTTTCCAATCTATATTATAAAATACCAAAAAAATAATTATCTTATCATATTATCTCTATCAGATCTCACTTTGCAAGTGGCCGTGAAGGGATTGACAACCCCTTTATTGCGTTGGTTGCAAGTTCTTGTTTGTTTGTGTAGGTGCGTGGGACTTTTGAGGAGCCTCCTACTAGATTGATACCTTGGTTCTCAAAAATTGAGGGAAATACTTACGCTACTATTGCTGCATCACCCTTTCCTGTTCAAGGAAAACCAACGCAAGCTCAAGACGTAGTAGCTCAGCGCGCCCATTGCCTCCTGGAAGAGCTCGTGGCGGACGACGCCCCGCTCGTGCGGAAACTTGAGCGCGCGACCAGGTCCATCCCCCACAGCAGGGGTTGCTGAAGGGGTCCGAAGTGGCTCGCTCCCTCCCAGCAGGGGGCTAGAGCCCGGCGCTTCCCCAGTCGCCGTGTGGGCCTCGGCGGGGGCCAGGATGGGTGAGGCCAGCTGCTCGAAGAAGAAGCCAGGATCGAGGTCATCCAGCCGCCGTCCACAACCCAGGGTGGAGCCCTTGGAACACGTCCCGCGCCCGGACTGGGCCGTGAAGGAAGGGCAGTAGGAGCGCGGGATCAAGGCGCCAGGCCGGCGCGCCCATCTCCCCCGCCGATATTGCACCAAGCGCGGCGGGCTGGCGTGAGACACTCAGAGTCAATGGAGGGTGCGGGGTAGGAGGAGGTTGCTCTTCGGAAGATTTCGTCGCCCTGGCGAAAGGGGGCCTGAGAAACCATGATTAGGAGGGAAGATGACACCCAAGAAACTACAAGGATAAGGTACTCACTCGTCCACGGCAATATACCACCTCTGCTTCAACGGCCGGAAGGCATCACCGATGTAGCTCGGAGACCCTTTCCTCTTGCGGAGCGCATCGAAGTCCAGGCGGAGCCAGCCGAAGCCCTGGACGCGGCCACCAGCGATGGGCGCGGTTGGTGAGGCTCTTGAGGGGACGTCCTCGGGAGTGCTAGGCTGAGGGGAGCCCTCGGGCTCCGCCTCATGGTGATCGGCCGGAGCCTCGGGGGCTTCGGCCTCAGGAGCAGCGGATCATGTCGCCCCCTCAACCGTCACCTGAGGGCAGGGGTCATGAGCCCCAGGGGATGGCGCCTCAGGAGCCTCGAGCGCTGTTGGCGCCGCAGCAGTCACATTTCCAGCCCTCGGCAGCGCTCGCCCCCCTGCGCCCACTCTTGGGGTGAGCTCAGCGCTGGCGGTGGGGAGGGGAAACACGGAGACAGGGTTCTCGCGAGGCCCTTCAAGGTTAGCCGGACGCAGCCCCCACTCATCGAAAGGGGGCATTTGCCTCGGGAACTCCACCCTGTTCGAGCAGCAGTATAAAAGACAACCTTCCTGCGGCATGTCGGCTGGTGAAGGGTCGCCAGTCAGGACCTCGAGCACTGTTCGTCGCGCCTCAAGGGGAAGCCCGGACTCCTGGAGCCTCATACGGTCCGTGCTGCCGGACAAGGCCCACATCGGTCGGGAATGGCGCTGAAGTGGAGCTACGCGGCACCGGATGAACTCCTTTATCACCATGGGCGCAGTTATGCCAAGACCCTTCGGCCTCTTCAGCCGGAGCCAGGTGAAGGCAAGGCGTGGGTCAGCGAGCCTCTCGTGGCCCCAGCCGGAGCTGGGGACGGCGGGCGCGACGGAGGCGAGAGCAAGGGGCTGAGCACGCTGACGTCCACAAACACCCATCGTGTCCGAAACCCGCTCACAGAAGGCGGAAGCTCAAAGTCAATCCCTGAGCCGGCCGTCGCCGCCACGGCCTTGAAGCTCAGGCACCCCGAGCATTGGCGGGGATCGGCCAGGTGCAGCGAGAAGAAATGGCATAGGAGGGCCACGGAAGGGGCAATGCCCACCATGGCCTCGCAGACGAAGGCAAAGACGTCAAGAAGGGCGACAGATTGGTGATCTAGGTGCAGCATATGGATCTGATAGTGGGAAAGCACGACATTGAAGAAGGTGGAGAAATGAGGAACCAGGCCGGCCCACAGGGCGTCAATGAAGAATTGGACCTCAGTGGCTGTCCTATGAACAGAAGCTCGGGATGCAGGCCAGGCCACCGTCCCCCCCCCATTCGTTGAAGCCGGTGGCGAGTGCCGGGCGGAGCTTGTACATGGCTTCGTGGTTGAGCACCAACGATCAACCACAGCAGGCTCAATGGCCGGAGGTGGTCCGGCTAAGGACCGGGACTTCTTCTTCCCCTTTTCCGTTGAGCTCGGCGCCATGGCAACGGGGAGGGCAGCTCGGGTCGGATTGGGCGAAGAGGCTGTGTTTCGAGAAGGCGGAGGAGTTGGGGTAGTGCGTCGCCATCAATGAGGGAATAACTGTGTAGGAAGCTGTGGCCGCCTAGCCAGGCGGATATCAAGGCTGCGTGGGGAAGCGGGGCCGCCCACGTCCCGTCAACCTCCACGCGTCAACCGAGGCCGCAGGCTGTTGGGGCCCGCGGCGCTTCGCACTTGCCCATTGGCTTTGCCTCGAAGCCAAGTACGAGCACGCCTTGGGCCCGGGGCTACTGTCGACGTCCTGGGAACGGGGGTCCCCAGACTTGCCTACCTGTGGCCCATGGCGTGGCTCTACCAGTGGCCCTGTACGGCCCATCTTCACCAGCAAGCACTCAAGACCCTCGCGAGGGGCTAAGGCTCGTGAGGCGGACGACACAAGACCTCCTCGGGGGCGGCCTCACCACGCCGTCTCGCGAGGGGCGGATTGATCAAGACAAGGGGCACCTCGCGAGGTCCCTGTGACGCAACCCATGACGATCAAGGCCAGGCGGGCGCCAGCGCACGCAGTGTACTCGTTTCCTCTTTGGTGCTAAAGAGGCAAGTGCAGGCGAGGAGTCCCGAGGCATCAGGAAAAGGTTTCCATATCGGTGCAACAAGACCAAGACAAGCAGAACGGCAGGACGGAGGTCACCATGGAGCCCAGGACGGCGTCATCACCAGAGCCTTTGGCAGGCGAAGACCACCTTTAGTCACGATAACTTGTACTAGTTGTCTCCCTTCAAAATTGGTCGTTGTTGGATCCCTTCCCGCTCAATATTTGGGAAGAGGACCAGGGCCTCTATAAATAGGACTAGCCACCATAGTAGGAGGAGACTGATCCAGACACAGATCATCCTCATCCACACAAGCTCACCGAACTCAAGAACACCTCTCATCAGGAGGCTGTTCTTCCCTTGTACTTGTTCATCCTCAGCACAAGAGGCAATCCACCACACCACACTGGAGTAGGGTATTACACCACAACGGTGGCCCTAACCAGTATAAACCCTGTGTCCTTTGTTCTGCGAGTTCGATGCGCTGAGCCTTGAGATCGTGGAGAGCGTGTGAGCTAGGGGGGAGGAGAGATCTTCGTGCGCACCCCAGAGTTCGAACCTTAAGGGGTTTGCCGGAGCCCGAAATCCGACAAATCCTTCATAAATTATAGATACGTTGGAGACGTATCAACGTGGTCTTTTATCAGGAAAGCCTTGACGACTACAAGGTTGCCTTGACGGCCGACCATCATGGGGCCCTTCTTTCCTCCACCGTATGTGAACAGGAGACCTTTTTCCAAACAGGGCACTCGCCTCGCACCGCCTGAAGTGTGCTGACTTCTACTCCCAAGGGTCGCCGCACTGCGTGCTGAACGACTGCAGTGGTAGCGCGGGATATCCCGACCTCGGCCCACAATGAGGCATCCAAGGGAAACGCCACCACTGGAGTGGGAATGACCGCTTGCCTGGCTCAGAGGTGATGTGTTCAGAATCATCAAAAGAGTCGCTCTTAATATCTGCTTCTGACGTTCGCTTGATTTTGTAGAAGAAGAGTACCATCGCGCCAATCCGAAGACTCCTCGGGTGTGCCAAAGCGCAACTCCAATCTTGGGTCTTCGGCACAGGCCAGGGACCATGCTGAACATGCGGCTGACAGCGGACCTTTGGAGGATCCTGACGATGTTTTGGTTACCAATTCCGAAGTTGAGAGTGTGATGAATCACCGCCGTCGGAGAGAATCCTTGTGCCACGTCGCCTTTACCAACCAGGAGTTCAATGCATTTAACTAGGTGGATGCGTACCTCGCGGTGGCCCAAACGGGGCTTGAAGATCGCCTATCTTCTGTCCTCCAATGTGCAGGTGCGAGACAAGTGTCTTCGGAACAGATCATAAATCCTAACCTAGTAGCCCCCGAGCCTTAATTTGGGCGGGACGTCCGAGTTAAGGATCTGTAACCATATATTATTTCGAGTTTGTAGGTCGCGATGGAACGGAATAACAAATTAGCCGAAGACCTTGAGCTGAGCCGAACACAGTTGGCCGATGCTAAAGCCGAACTGGAAGCAGCTAAGAAGGCCACCAGCGAAACTCATGGTAAGCAGAGAAGCTTTAGAGTGCTTGAAAACTGTATGGCGTTTCTTGCTTATAACACCATATTGTCCCTGTAGCCACCGAATCCATGGTCCAACTGCAGAAGGATCTGGAGGTGGCCAAGGAATCCCAGCGGCGCGCGGAGTTGCAGCATGAGGCTGGTAAACGAGTACTGACACGAAGTCATGAGGAGAAGAATAAGCTCAAGGTGGAAAATCAGCATAAAGCCCAAGAAATCGAGTGTTTAAAATCTCAGTTGGCGCAATCCCTGGAGGAGAACCAGAAGCTAAAAGGCAGCATATTCAGTAAGTGACAAATTCATCTTACATCTACAGGGATGATCACAATATTTTGAAAAAAACATGTCGTGCCTGTTTGCTAGGTCTCCTGACAGGACGGCCGGAAGAGGAGGTCGGTTCCTTTAGCGGGAACCTTTTGAAGGAGTTGACCAAAACAGACGGGAGAGCCCGGAAGGCCATGAAGATCATGGTTAAGGCATTATGGCCGCTGGAAGTGCCACTAGAAGGCATGGCTGAGCTGTCTATGTGCTTTAAAGGAGTGAGGTGGCGCTTTGAATTGTGGAAGAAGCAAGCCTGCTGGGAAGGAGCGCGCGAGGTCTGGGCAATGGTGAAGGCCCGGTTTACCAAAGTCGAACTTGAACATATGGCTCGAGTTGGACCCATGGGCCCGGATGAGCTGGAAATACCCCTTAGCTTAATATATGACCAGGTAATGCCTGCTGCTCGGTACTCTCAACAAGATTGTGCTTTGGGCAGTTTGATAGACAATATTGACAAGGAGTAGGGTGCGTGATTCTATGTATCCATGTACTTTACATCGCGCTATCTCGATCCATAGCAAAACATTGTCTTAACCGGCCATCGGCTTCCGCCTCCCCGACCAGTGGTCAGGGAGTGTTCCGTACTATGTGCCATGAATAACAAGGAAACACTTCCGGTAACCAGGCAATCCGTCCATTTGGTGTGAACAGACAAAACATGCGCCGAGAGCTATGTTATATTACTTTTTAACGTAAGAAACATCTTCCGAAGAAAATAGTTCCTCCAAGGGTTCCTTTCTTCAGGTATAGTATGTTGACCATAAACCGTAAGTCCGGATGCCAATAATATACAGATGTTAGTGGTTTTTAGGAACCAAGAATTGTAGGCTGTAGCGAGCGCCTGGTTATTTTTCACTTCCCCTAAGGCCAACCCATTATTTTCTCTAAGAACACTAGCTTTCGGCTTCACCTGTCTGAGGTACGTATCCGGAGTACCCGGTCGTCACAATCGCAGAGGTGCTCCCTTTACTCCCTAGCCGAACAATCGGAAACATAGGGGTAGACAAAGGAGCCAAGCAACCCAGCTTGGCAAAGGACTTAAGTCAAATAGGTGCATATAATGGCTTGAAAGATGTGGGAAGGATATGATTTTGGATAAGATAAACGAGTTGTGCGATGAACATATTAATTGGCTTCTTTAAAAGGAGCCCCCAGGTAAAGATGGGTAGTTCTTGATAACCCACAAGTATAGTGGATCGCAATAGTTTTCGAGGGTAGAGTATTCAACCCAAATTTATTGATTCAACACAAGGGGAGCCAAAGAATATTCTCAAGTATTAGCAGTTGAGTTGTCAATTCAACCACACCTGAAAGACTTAATATCTGCAGCAAAGTATTTAGTAGCAAAATAGTATGGAAGTAGCGGTAACGGCGACAAAAGTAAAAGTAGCAGTTTTGTAGCAATTTTAACAGTGGCAACGGAAAAGTAACTTAGCAAAGATCAATATGAAACGAGCTCGTAGGCAATGGATCAATGATGGATAATTACGTCGGATGGCATTCATCATGCAACAGTTATAACATAGGGTGACACAGAACTAGCTCCAATTCATCAATATAATGTAGGCATGTATTCCAAATATAGTCATACATGCTTATGGAAAAGAACTTGCATGACATCTTTTGTCCTACCCTCCCGTGGCAGCGGGGTCCATTGGAACTAAGGGATATTAAGGCCTCCTTTTAATAGAGCCGGACCAAAGCATTAGCACTTAGTGAATACATGAACTCCTCAAACTACGGTCATCACCGGGAAGTGTCACGACTATTGTCACTCCGGGGTTGCCGGATCATAACATGTAGTAGGTGACTATAACTTGCAAGATAGGATCAAGAACACAAATATATTCATGAAAACATAATAGGTTCAGATTGAAAATCATGGCACTCGGGCCCTAGTGACAAGCATTAGGCATAGCAAAGTCATAGCAACATCAACCTTCGAACATAGTGGATACTTGGGATCAAACCCTAACAAAACTAACTCGATTACATGGTAAATCTCATCCAACCCATCATCGTCCAGCAAGTCTACGATGGGATTACTCACGCACGGTGGTGAGCATCATGAAAATGGTGATGGAGGATGGTTGATGATGATGATGGCGACGATTTCCCCTCCCGAGGAAGGACAGGGCTTGGCAGCGGCTCCGTATCGTAAAATGCGATGAATCCTTCTCTCTTATTTTTTTCTCCCCGAACGTGAATATATGGAGTTGGAGTTGAGGTCGGTGGAGGTCCAGGGGGTCCACAAGGACGGAGGGGGCGCCCATGGGGGCGGGCGCGCCCCCCACCCTTGTGGCCAGGGTGTGGGCCCCCTTCGGTGGAATCTTTCGCCAATATTTTTTATTAATTCCAAAAATCATCTTCGTGAAGTTTCAGGTCATTCCGAGAACTTTTATTTTTGCACAAAAGTAATGCCATGCCAATTCTGCTGAAAACAGCGTCAGTCCGGGTTAGTTCCATTCAAATCATGCAAGTTAGAGTCCAAAACAAGTGCAAAAGAGTTTGGAAAAGTAGATACGATATAGACGTATCAACTCCCCCAAGCTTAACCCATTGCTTGTCCTCAAGCAATTCAGTTGACAAACTGAAAGTGATAAAGAAAAAGTTTTACAAACTCTATTTGATCTTGTTGTTGCAAATATGTAAAGTCAGCATTCAAGTTTTCAACAAAGATTATGAACTAACCATATCCACAATAACATTTAGGTCTCACATTTACTCATATCAATGGCATAATCAACTAGCAAGCAATAATAATAAATCTCGGATGACAACAGTTTTTCAAAACAATCATGATATGATATAACAAAATGGTATCTCGCTAGCCCTTTCTGCGACCGCAAAACATAAATGCAGAGCACCCCTGAAGATCAAGGACTGACTAGACATTGCAATTCATGGTAAAAGAGATCCAGTCACAGTCATACTCAATATCAATTAATAACAATGCATACAAATGACAGTGGTGCTCTCTAACTGGTGCTTTTTGTAAGGTGGTGATGACTTAGCAATAAAAGTAAATAGATAGGCCCTTCGCAGAAGGGAGCAGGGATTTGCTGAGGTGCCAGAGCTCGGGTTTTTGAAATAGAGATAAATAATATTTTAAGCGGCATGCTCTCATTGTCAACATAACAACCAAGAGATCTCGGTATCTTCCATACTTGATACATTATAGGCGGTTCCCAAACAGAATGGTAAAGTTTATACTCCCCCACCACCAACAAGCACATTCCACGGCTGGTCCGAAACAACGGGTACTGTCCAACTAACAACAATCCTGGTGGAGTTTTGTTCGCAATTATTTTGATTTGGTTTGAGCATGGGACTGGGCATCCCGGTTACCGGCCATTTCCTCGTGAATAATGAGCAGAGTCAACTCATCGTGAGAATAACCCACCTAGCATGGAAGATATTGACAGCCCTAGTTGGTACATGAGCGATTCGAGCATACAAAATAGATCATTACTTGAAGGTTTAGAGTTTGGCACATGCAAATTTACTTGGAACGGCAGGTAAATACCGCATATAGGTAGGTATGGTGGACTCACATGGAACAACTTTGGGTTTATGGAAGTGAATGCACAAGCAGTATTCCCGCTTAGTACAAGTGAAGGTTACAAAAAGACTGGGAAGCGACCAACTAGAGATTGACAACAGTCATAAACATGCATTGAGATTAACCAACATTGAATGCAAGCATGCGTAGGATATAAATCAGCATGAACATAAATATCGTGGAGGCTATGTTGATTTTGTTTCAACTACATTCGTGAACATGTGCCAAGTCAAGCCATTCGAATCATTCCAAGGAGGATACCTGATACGCCTTCATCGTATCTACTTTTCCTAACGCTTTTCCAATTGTTCTGGACTCTAATTTGCATGATTTGAATGAAACTAACCCCGGACTGATGCTGTTTTCAGTAGAACTACCATGGTGTTGTTTTTGTGCAAAAATAAAAGTTCTTGGAATGGAACGAAAATTTGCGAGGATTTTTTATAGAATAAATGAGAATTTCTGGAGCCAAGAACCATCGTAGGGGGGCACCTGGGTGGGCACAACACACTAGGGCGCCCCCCCTCTAGGCGCACCCACGTGGGTTGCCCCCACCTGGTGGCCCCACAGACCATGAAACCGACGCTATAAAATCCTATTTTTCTAGAAAAAAATCAGGGAGAAAGAATTATCGCGTTCCACGAGACGGAGCCGCTATCACCTCCTGTTCTTCATCGGGAGGCCATATCTGGAGTTCGTTTGGGGCTCTAGAGAGGGGGATCTTCGATCTTCGTCATCACCAACCCTTCTCCATCGCCAATTCCATGATGCTCCCCACCGGGAGTGAGTAATTCCTTTGTAGGCTCACTGGTCAGTGAGGAGTTGGATGAGATTCATCATGTAATCTAGTTAGTTTTGTTAGGGCTTGATCCCTAGTATCCACTATGTTCTGAGATTGATGTTGCTATGACTTTGCCATGCTTAATGCTTGTCACTTTAGGCCCGGGTGCCATGATTTCAGATCTAAACCGTTTATTTTATCACCATTATATCCATGTTCTTGATCTGATCTTGCAAATTATAGTCACCTACTACGTGTTATGATCCGGCAACCCCGGAGTGTCAATAGTCGGGACCACTCCCGGTGATGACTGTAGTTTTAGGAGTTCATGTATTTACCATGTGTTAATGCTTTGTTCCGATTCTCTATTAAAAGGAGGCCTTAATATTCCTTAGTTTCCAATAGGACCCCGCTGCCACAGGAGGGTAGGACAAAATATGTCATGCAAGTTCTTTCCATAAGCACGTATGACTATTTACGGAATACATGCCTACATTATATTGATGAACTGGAGCTAGTGTCGTATCATCCTAGGTTATGACTGTCACATGATGAATATCATCCAACAAATCATCGATTCAATGCCTACGAATTTCTCTTACATTGTTCTTGCTAAGTTACTATTGCTATCGTTACTGTTGCACTTGCTACAAAACTACTGCTATCACTGTTGCTGTTACTGTTGCTGCTGCTACTATTATCAAAACTATCATACTACTTTGCTTGCTATAGATAATTAATCTCCAGGTGTGGTTGAACTGACAACTCAGTTGCTAATACTTTCAAATATTCTTTGGCCCCCCTTGTGTCGAATCTATAAATTTGGGTTGAATACTCTACCCTCGAAAACTGTTGCGATCCCATATACTTGTGGGTTATCAAGACCTTTTTCTGTTGCTGTTTTTTTGACAAATTGACAGTAGGAGAGGCTCCTACTATTGTTTACTCATACATATATAAAAGGTGGTTACATGGTGGGGTGGTATGTACAGGGGGGTGATCACCAACTGGAGAGAGGGTGCCAAACTAAGGAAAGAGGAAGTAGATGTTACAAGAGAGAGTTACAAAAATGAAGCACTGAGGCAATATGTGCCCCTTTAACCCTGTGTTGAAGCAACTCAAAGTCTTTTTTGAATCTGTCCAGCCAAGAGCGTATCGATGGAGCCACCCCCTGAAGTGCTTGTTGTTTCTTTCCTTCCACAAGCTCCAGGCTGAGGTAATGAAAATTTCCACAAAGAGTTGGTAGGGCCAGGCTGCCCTAGCTTCGCTAATGACATCCAGGCGCGAGCTGAACGTGGGCCATGTGATCTGTAACTTGCTCCAGCAGGCTTGACTGAACGAGCACGTGAAGATCATATGATCGACCGTTTCTTCAACGTGGCGACCACACATGAGGCAATCATAGTAATTCCCAATGTTATAATGGCGCCTCCTCAGCATATTGCGGGTGTTGAGACGGTCATGGAAGAGCAGCCACCCGAACACCTTGAGCTTCGTTGTACATTTAGATTGCCAGAGCAGGTTGAAGGTAGGGTGGGCACGGGCTTCTCGGAAGCAAAATTTGTAGTAATCAGATGCCTTGAATTTAGTTTTGCCCCACGTATATAGCCAGATATCAGAGGTCGAGGTGGTCGGGTTAGTGTGGCAGGACCGCAGGAGAGGGTTTGAAGGTCCCGTAATTCATCGAGAGCTTGGGGTGTGAGTGGTAAATGAAAGTTCTCATGCAATGTCATGCTCTCCAAGAAACGGTTGACAGAGACATCTTCATGCAACGCAAACTAGAAAACCCGGGGGTGTGAGTCTTGTATTACGTTGTCCAGCCAGAGGTCTTTCCAAAAAAGCATCGTCGTCCCATCAACCACCAGAACTTTAGAAATCCCGCAAAATTTGGGCGTGAGTTTAAGAATGTCACGCCACCAAAAAGAGCCCAACGAATCTGTGGCATGTGGTATTTTGTCAGGGTAATAAGCGTCCCGGATCAAACTGACCCATGGTATATCCATCTTCTTATAGAATTTGTGCACAAATTTCATCAGGAGGGCTTCATTTTGAATTTTTAAGTTGATCACTCCCAGCCCTCCGCATTTCTTTGGTTTGCAAACCATATCCCAGGCAGCTAGGGAATTACACTTGTCTCCTTGTTCAGTCTTTTTTGTCCAAAGGCATCGGTGTCTGATTTTATCAAGCATTTCAAGTATCTTGGGAGGTATTTTGAAAGTGCACATGGCATAGATCAGCAAGGACATGAACGTAGCGTTAAGCCAAGAGATTTTACTCCCATACGACATCATAGCAATGGTTGGGGTAAGTCGATGTTCTGCACTTGAAACGATGGGCATGAGGTCCTGAACATACGGTTTTGATGTCCCAAGAGGTAGGCCCAAGTACGTAAAAGGCATTTGACCAGCAGAACATCCAAATATGCTAGCCAGAGAGATGGTCTCCGCTTCATCCAAGTTGATGGGTATTAAGGTGGATTTGTGAAAGTTGATCTTGAGCCCAATTGAGGATGCATAGTCGGTGAGAATCTCTTTGACTAGAGTGATTTGGCAAGGGAACGCAGGCAGGACAAGGATGGTGTCATTGGCGTACTGAATAACTGGGTAGTCAGACATCGCAGCACATGGGAAAGGTAGGTCAATTTTACCCTGTCTGAAAGCATCATTGCTAGCAGCCTGAAGAAGATCCGCAGCAAGCACAAAAATGAGGGAGAGAGCGGGTCCCCTTGGCGCACTCCACTATGGCAATGGAATTGCCGACCCGGCACACCATTGAGCAACACCGGCGAATGACCTGAAGATAAGATGCTTTTGATCCATGCAATCCATTTGGCATTAAACCCCATATGGCGCATGATTATGATCATAGCCTCATGGTTAATGGTCTCAAACGCCTTGGCAAAATCCAGTTTGAGTAAGATAATTTTCCTCTTTGATGTTTGACATTGATGGATGTATTGGAACAACCAGGCGAGACAATCTTGTATAGTGCGCCCTTTGATGCAACCGTATTGGTGACGGTGGACAAGTTGCAAGATGACCCGTTGAAGACGGTTGGCCAGCAATTTAGTTATCAACTTTGGCAATAATTGAGCAGTGTAATCGAGCGGTAATCATTGACTGATTCTGGTGAGGTAACCTTGGGAATGAGTGTGATCAACCCATCATTCATGCTTGTGAGATCCAGCGAGCCATCATGGAATTGGGAGCATAGGTTGTAGAAGTCATATTTTATGATAGGCCAGCAAGCTTTGAGGAAAGAGCGACTAAAGCCATCCGGGCCTGGGGCTCGATAAGCAGGCATCTCTTTCACCACATCGTCAATCTCATCATGCGTAAAAGGGTCGGTGAGTTGATCTATGTAGGTAGCTCTTTGGATAATGGTAGGTAGATCAAATTTCATCTCAGAGTGCGACGCCGTGCCTAGCCGATCCTTATAGGTTTGGAACAAAAGAGCTTCTTTTGCCGGCTGATCATCAATTTGGTTTCCATCCTCATCACGGAGGCATGCAATGTTGTTTCTATGACAACGCTCGTTGTTCACTGCTTGAAAGAACTTAGTGTTCTTGTCTCCAAACTTGATCCAACAAATTGTACATCGTTTTCTCCAGTATTGGTTCTGGTATTGAAGGAGGCGTAAAAAGTGTTTCTTGAGAATTCTTCGGAAGTTGGCCTCAGGAATAGACAAAGAACGTTTATTCTCTAGTTCTTCCAGATTAGCCAGGGTTTTATTACAGTTATCAATGGCAATGGAGAGACAAGAGATGTGTTTATTCCATTCAACGCGTATCGAAGGGCTTTAAATTTTCGGCAGAGAATAGTTGCAGCATTTGTAGAATGGACAGGTTTTGACCAGACATCCGTGACCAAATCCATGAAGCCCGGGTGAAGTATCCAAAAGGGTTCAAACGGAATAATTTAATTCTAGGGATCTTTGTTTCAATTGAGACGACGCATGGGGTATGATCAGAGACCGGCTTCCCGAGAGGTTTAACAAGTGTCTTGGGGTAGATATTCGTCCAATGCAGTGATGTAAAAAACCAATCGAGTTGTTCTAACAATGGATCCTGCTGCATATTACTCCAGGTGTAGGCGCAACCTTTAATAGGGAGTTCAATTAAGTTTTGTGAGCGTATAATATCATTGAACGTGGTCATGTCCGAGATGCTACCGCCAGGCTTATTACGATTGTCAGGGCCCCTAATATAATTGAAGTCACCTAGAAGTAGCCAGTCGCTCGTGCTCGGGATATCAAGATCGTATAGCCAACTGGTGTATGTGTCGCATTCATCACCCGAACAAGGGCCGCAAATGTTAGCCAGAGTCCAAGTCTGTGGGCTCTGCGTGCTGAAAAAGTTAACAACCAAAGTGAAAGATTCAAAGAACATGACAGTGACCGTAAACATTGAACTTTTCCAAATAGTAACTATTCCACCTGAAGATCCACGAGAAGGAACATAAGCAAATTGGTCAAACTGATGCGGACAGCAAGATTTGATAAACGCAAGATCAAAACAAGTCTTTTTTGTCTCTTGCAGACAGACAATAGAACACCCACTAGCCTTGATCGCGTTATTAATAGCTAGTTGCTTGTCTTCAGAGTTTAAACCCCTAATGTTCCAGGATAGTATGTTCCAGCAATGCAAAAGTGGCATAAGAAATAACTCAATCAAGCAGAGCTAGGCGAAGCATCGGCGCCCCTCTCCTCTGCCTGAGATGTACCTGCTTGAGATGATTCTTCAGTAGTGGCAGGAGCAGCCAGCTAACTTCAGAAGTAAGCTCATTAGCAGGGACAACGCAGCGATGAACACCAATGGTCTGGAGAGTAGCAATAGGAGTTGGTGGTGGGATCGCTGTATGATCATCCTCCATTTTCGCGGAGGAGGAGGCAAAAGAAGGGGTCACACGAGGCTTGACTTTCGAAGTCACCACACGGCTATCAGAGGGAGGAGGCACACGGAAACCGTTGTACTTGTTGATACGATCGCTGCGTCGAACTTCAGTCGTGGATATTAGAACTGGAGCACGTGGGCGATGTCCACGGGTCACCAGAGGACCAGTGGGAGCCATAGCCATCTCGACAGAAGCAAGGCCCAATCCTTCAAAGGTTGGTGCAGCAAATTGACTAGCATCAGGAGCAGGTTGAGCAGCAGCCACATCATTGGTGTTGGAGGTATCCGTGTCAAAAGAATCAGGAGGAGCCTTCTCATCAGGCAGTTCAGAGATGATCACTGAAGAAGCTGTAGTGTCAGGTGTAGCAAACTTGCCGGGGAGCATAGCTATATTTCTTGAGTCACTTGGGATTATTATCAATTTATCACGATGAATAATCTGAAGGATGCTAAGACTAAGATTTTTCCCTCTAGGACGAGGGAAGGTAATGAACTGCCATCTAGCTCTGCACTTGATTCACCTTCTGTTATAAGTAAACTTGCAACACCACCACATGCTATTAATCCTGATATGTCGCAAGTTATTGATGATGCTACTTCTGCTATAAATGATACTTATGATGATGCTAGTACCTTGCTTGATGATAATGTGCCACTAGGTGGTTTTCTTGATGAACAAATTGCTAGAGTAAGACAACATGATATTGTTGAAACTGATGATGAGCTTGAAACTGAAAATCTTGAAACACCTACTAGAACTAGCCCTCCTAGATATGAATTGCCAAAGTTATCGGAAGGTTACGTTATGGGTGAAGAGGCAACTAGAGATATTCTTGCTGGTAAGGATAGAGATGATCTAGAGAAATTATTATGCAAGTATAAAGAAAAATCTTTGAATGCTAGAATGGAATGTGATCCTAAGTTTGCTACTTCACCTATCTTTATTGATGATAAGGATTATGAATTCTCTGTCGACCCAGAGTTAATTACTTTGGTTGAATCTGATCATTTCCATGGTTATGAAACTAAACTGTTGTGGCACATCTTACTAAGTTAAATGACATAGCCACCCTTTTTGCTCATGATGAGAAAATTAGCTATTATTATATTCTCAAATTATTTCCTTTCTCATTAAAGGGTGATGCTAAAGCTTGGTACAATACTCTTGCTCCTGGTTGTGTGTGTAGTCCCCAGGATATGATTTATTACTTCTCTGAAAAATATTTCCCTGCTCATAAGAAACAAGCTGCCTTGCAGGAAATATTTAACTTTGCGCAAATTGAAGAAGAGAGTCTCCCACAAGCTTGGGGGAGGCTTATCCAATTGCTTAATGCTTTGCGTGATTGTCCTCTTAAGAAAAAATTAAATACTTGATATCTTCTATAATGGACTAACCGATGCTTCTAGGATTTCCTAGATAGTTGTGCTGGTTGTGTTTTCAGGGAACGAACTATTGGGCAAGCTGAAGAATTATTGAACAACATATTGAAAAATTATGATGATTGGACTCTTACTGAACCACCACTTAAACCCACTCCGAAGAAGAGGGGTATTTTATATCTCAGTCCTGAAGATTTGCAAGAGGCAAAGAAATCTATGAAGGAAAAAGGTATTAAAACTGAGGATGTCAAAAATTTATCTCCTATTGAAGAAATACATGGGCTTGATACACCACCACCACCTAAGGTGGTAGATGTAAATTATTTAATGAAATTCAATGATAATGATAATCCTCACAATATGCACCCTAGTCAATGCCTTTATGAGTTTGAAAATCACATTAGAAAACAAGATCACTTTAATGCAAATGTTATGAAACAATTGAAATACAATTCTAATATGATTGCTCGCTTGTGTGACTTGCTATTTAGAATCCCAAATGATGTTAGAGGTGTGGGGAAGCATCCTTCTATGGTTCAAACCCAGTTAGAACAAGTTGCTAAATCTCAAAGAGAATTACTAGATGAAATGAATAATAATATCAATGACTTTGCTGTTAGAGTAGCCACTAGAGGAGGTAAGATGACTCAGGAACCACTTTATCCCGAGGGACACCCAAAAAGAATTGAACAAGACTGTCAAAGAGTTAACACTGATGCATGTAGTCCTTCTAAACAGAAAAAGAAGAAGAAAAATGATAGGACTTTGCATGCCTCTAGTGAACCTGAAGTAGAAAAACCTCCTGATAATGATAATGAAGTTTCTATCTTTGATGCTGAAACTCAACTTGGTAGTGAACACTCACCTTCTGATAATGAAAAAGATAACAATGAGGTTCATGAAAACACTCAAACAAACAATAAAGAACCAGACAATGATGTTGAGATAGAACTAACACTTGATCTTGATAACCCAGAAACCAAGAATAAAAGATATGATAAAAGAGACTTTGTTGCTAGAAAGCATGGTAAAGAAAGAGAACCATGGGTTCAAAAACCTATGCCCTTTCCACCTAAGTCAACTAAAAAGAAAGATGATGAAGAATTTGAACGCTTTGCTGAAATGCTGAGGCCAGTCTTTTTGCGTACTCGCTTGACTGATATCCTTAAAATGCCTCCTTATGCAAAGTACATGAAAGACATCATCACCAATAAGAGAAAAATACCAGAAGCTGAAATCTCCACCATGCTTGCTAATTATACTTTTAAAGATAGAGTACCTAAAAAGCTTGTAGATCCGGGAATACCAACTATACCTTGCTCCATCAAAATAAATTATGTGAAAACTGCTTTATGTGATTTGGGTGCTGGTGTTAGTGTTATGCCTTTCTCTTTATATAAAAGACTTGATTTGAATAAACTCACACCTACTAAAATATCTTTGCAAATGGCTGACAAGTCAACTGCCATACCTATAGGTATTTGTGAGGATGTGCCCGTTGTTGTTGCTAATGTTACTATTTTGACTGACTTTGTTATACTTGAGATGCCCGAGGATGACAACATGTCAATTATCCTTGGTAGACCCTTCTTGAATACTGCATGGGCTGTTATTGATTGCAATAAAAGCAAGGTTACTTTTCATATAAATGGTAATGAGCATACAATGCACTTTTCGAAGAAACAATTCCAAGTGAATGGTATTAATGTTATTGAAAAATCTCTGACAATCACTATTGGAAGTTTTCAACTACCTCTACCTACTGCCAAAAAGAAATATGAAATGCTTATTGTTGGGGACATTCATATCCCCGTTGATGTAACTTAGTGATTTACGAAAGTTCTTCGGTTTCATGCTAATCGAAAGTGGTTGTTAATAAGACTTGATCAACCTTATTAATGGATCATTTTTGAGAGGTATGAAGTTGACGAATCTAGTAGGCACTATCTTTTGTCCCTACCTTTTGTTTTCTGTTTTTATTAGTTAAATAAAATAAAATGTCATGTTTTGTCTGTTTTCTGAATTTCCCATGCAATAAAAAATGACCCAAAAATAAAAGTTCTCAGAATGCTTTGAACATTTAACATGATTTTTTTCTTCTGAATATTTAAGAATTTTTGGTGCAAATAATATCATAGGGAGGTGCACTAGGTGGGCACAACCCACCTGGGCGCGCCAGGACCCCCATGCGCGCCCTGGTGGGTTGTGGTCCCCATGTGGCCCTCCTCACTTATCTCTTTATCCCACATCACCACCTACCTCCAGAAAAAAAATCACCATTGCTCTCTCTCTCTCTCTCTCTCTCTCTCTCGTGTTCTTGCTCTCAAACCCGCGGATTTCGATCTCTTTGCTCGAAGCTCCATTTCCGAAACTGTTTCGCGGGATTGTTGCTTGGTATGTGACTCCTCCGTTTGTCCAATTAGTTTTTGCTTTAGTGGTTTTTATTTTGAATAATTAGCTACTCTTGGTGCTGCTGTAGATGAGCTTGCATGTTGAATTCTTAGATTCCTAAGTAGTTTGAATGCTTGCTATGACCTCTACGTATCCCTGTGAGTAGTTGCTATCAATCTTGTAAATTTTTGTTGAGAAAATTTTTTGGACTAAAAATTTCAGAATTTTTATCATAGGAAAAACATGAGTATCTTTAGGAAGTTTGCTTCCAAGAAGAACTCCAACGGAGTGATTGGGGAGTCATCTGACAGGGATCTCCATACCCAGAGAATGGCGGAGGTACACGGCCGTGCAAATGGCTGCATAATCCGTTCATGGAAGGGGCCGGAATCCTTCAAAAGTTTGCACAATATGCTGCTAATGCCCGCCTCACCGACTTCATCGTAGCTGAATGTGAACAGTATCATCTCCTGACAAATTCCTTTGTGCAAAGTTTTAATTTTCTTCCTAGGAATAATCCCCCTGAGGTGCAGTTTAATTTATATACTGAACCCCATCAGATACCACTTACGGAATTTTGTGAAATATGCTTGCTTCCCTCTGATGGTGGTTTGGTAGAGCCTAGGCCCTCAGAGTTTAATGGTTTTTACCGTACTCTTACAGTGGGAGATGAGAGAGGGGTGTCGAGTATCACCGCCGCTGGCTTGCATTTTCCTGCTGTGCACTATTTTGCTCTATTTTTTGCGAAGTGTTTACTTGCTAGAGAGAAGGTAGGCGCACTTAGTGCTCTAGATTTTACTGTTTTGCATTGCGCACTTCACGGTGAGAACACTTATAGCTTGGGAGCTATTGTGGCATGTCACCTTCAAATTAATAAATCAAAGGGTAAAATACAGGGTGGTATTTACACTACTCGTTTGGCGGCTCACTTTAACGTTCAGATACGCCTGTATGATTATCCTTTGCCCAAGGTTTACCTAGATCGCGCGGCCATGGAACACCAGCAGTTCATTACAAGCGATTACCCTAACATTCCTATTCCTTATAATCTGGTTTTAGTGAAAACACTCGGGATATTATTCCATTGCCTACACCTGCTTTGTTTGATTCTATTGCCAGGGGTGGATACAGGATTATGCCTGCAGATATCATTGCCTACCGGAACAACCAGGCTGCGGCAGAGGAGGAGCCTCAGCATTGGGATCCACAGGTGCCCGCTCCTCAGCAGTTCGACATGGGACCCCATGGTTTCTTCGACTACTGACTGATTACCAAGTTAGGCCAAAATCCTAAGCTTGGGTGTGACACCCCCAAAACTTGGACCTTGTCTTATTAATTTAATTTTTTGCCAGGAAATAAAACTTTTCCATTTGTCAAGATTTACCCTTTTTGATATTGTGGATTTTTCCTCTAGTGGAGAACTTTCCAAAAATATTGTTAGACTTGCATACTCCCTCTATAAAACAATTCTTTATCAGTGGGTTTAAATTGCAAGATTTGTTTTCTCAGAACTTTATTCTTTTAAAATGATTTATTTTGAATTTGGAGCCTGTTTTGCACTGCAACCATTTGATAAATGCCTTTAAAATTTCCACCAAAATTTGGGGATGTCATGTGAGGTTTCCACATCAATTTTATGCAAAAGTATCATTTGGTTATTGGAGATTTTGAGCTCTACATCAACTTTTCAAATCTGGTCCAGTAGGCATTTTTGCACTACAACCTATTTATATATCCCCTCAAAAATTCCTCCAAGTGTTTGGAGATGTCAGTAGATGCATACAATTCAACTTCATGCAAAAACCCAATGTTGTTCTTTGAAAAATTTGAGTGAATCAACCTCTTTTCCATTCTGGTCCAGTTTGGTGATTTGCACTGCAACCCTATCTTATTTTGCTCTAGTGCCCATGAGCTTTTTCCTGCTTGAAGCCCTCCCTATAAAACCCTTAAGTCCAGGAGATTGGACCCATTGGAGGATTTTAAGTGCATGCAATGAGACCTCTTTCTTTCTGTCCAAAACTGTAGTTTTGCAAAACTTGCACTAACAAGTTTCTGGTTTTGCCCAAATGATCTTGCCATCATCTCCTACTACTAGAGAGACCCTGATCTGGAGATTTTGGCCACACCAAGAGTTGCCTAAGTGCACTCGGCATTCTGTCGAACACTTGGTGTGCATAGTCAGTTTTGGGCATGTTTCCTAGTTTGCACTATGATCTTACTCCAATGACCCAGCAACCTTGTCCACTAATTCCTAACTATCTCTATCCTAGTCCTGTTAAGTGCCAACCTCCCCCTCGCACTCTAGGCCGCCCTGGCATTTCGTCAAACATGTCCCGTGCGTGCTCTGGGCGCGCCCAGAGCTCACGTTTTGCATGCGCGCACTGAGCCGCCGCGCCGCACTGCCGCACTCGACGCGTCCCGTCCCTGGCCCCTGCTCGACTGCTGAACCGCGCACTAGCCTTGCCCACTCTCCACGCCACCCCTGGCCCCCTACAGCGCCGCTGGCAGAGCTTTTGGCGGCACGCCGGCATCGGCAGCGAGCCTCTGCCATGGACGGCGCCGCCCAAACCACACCAGCACGCCAGCTGCCCCTGTGAACAGCTCGGGCTTATCCCGAAGCCCGTCGGCACGCGCTCGTCGCCGCCACGTCGCCCTGCAGCTACAGCACGGCTGTCGCCGGCGATCTTATCCTCAGCCGCCGCGGTCCAACCCCGAGCGCCTATTTAAGGGATCCCCGAGCTCGTACAAGACCTCAAGCGACCTCAGACTTTTCCCCTAGTTCTCCTCTAGCAGTAGATTGGCCGGGAGAGGCCAGCTTCCCCAACTCCGGCCGGTTCGGCCGCCACCGAGCTCCGGTGCAATACGTCGCAGCCAGCCACTCCCCCGCCCATCCAGCGCCACCACTAGCTTCCTCTTGTCCTTGCGGAGCCGCCCAGCGCCTCAGCCTCGATCGGAGACCACCGGAGCCCAAAACTCACTTCACTCCCGTAGCTCCCTCCGCCGCGGAGCTCGCCGCCGGCGACTCCTCCCACCACCGTCGACCCGACGACCACCAAGAGGACCGCCCCGGTCTGGCGAGTCCATTCCTGCCCTCAGGCACCCTCGAGGAGCCGCCGTTTGTCGCCGGCGATCGCCGGAGTCCCGCTCCCGTCGGGCAGAGTAGAGGAGGGAGAGGGAAGAACGGTCAAACCTGACCAGTGGGCCCTCTGGACCCACTGTCAGCGACCCGCGCGCCGTCTTCTCTGTTTAAGCGATAGCGCAAAGTCCCGAGTACGTCTCCTCTGCTACGAAAGCGTATTTCTCCCGAAACGTTTTCCTTTTCTGGTTTTATTAAAAACAGAGATTTGACCAAACTTTGACTGGCTATATCTTTTAAAATAAAACTCCAAATGGGTTGATTCTTTGTCCTACCTCTCTCAAATTTCATCTAGTTTATTTTAAGATTTATTTCAAAAATATTTGGGACAACTTTTTGTACTATGTTTGAAATATTTTGTTATTTGAATATTTCTCAAAATAGGATTTTTGGAGAGAAGGGAAAGCTTCCAAAAAGTGCACCCTTTGCATACTCTTGAAGGCAAGCATTCTGAACTCTGGCATAATATTTTCGTGTGGTGTTTTGATACGGTTACAACACCACTTGCCAAGGAGCATATGTTATTTTTATGTGACGGTAAAAATCTTTCGCGTGATTGCACCATGGAGATTCTTTACTGATAGTAATGGTCATACTGGTGATAGTGATCATCCTCGTGAGCTTCTCATGCATACCGGAAGGAAGCGGGGAAAGTCGTGGTCTTGGGTAGACACGAGTTTGTCCCTAGTTCCTCGTCGAGACGAGTCTGTCCGGTATGGCATGGTGAGGCTTGATGAGTGGTGAGTTTATCTGTTATTGGAAACATTGTTGGTTACGATAATCATTCGGAGAATACTTGGACCACCTGAGTCGGTCGTAGGTCGAGTCTTTTTCAGTAACTTCCCCTACTTATTTTGTACTACCACTTGTCCCTGCCGCGGGTAGGGTATGGTTCAGTAAGTTGTCAACCCCTTACCAAAGCACACACCGTACAGAGAGGCCATGGTGGAAGATACCGGGTGCATCCGGTAGGCATGCCACCTGGTCCGGGGGCATGGGTGTTTCCGGTTGGGACCGAGAGGGGGGCACCCCTTAGAGCGCGCGAATATAAATTTGATCCCATTCTACGTCGAGGTTGTAGCCTCCCCACTTAGTTTTTCTTGGCAGGTGTCATGGGTGATTCCAGACACCGGTAAGTTAAGCTGGTGTGTGCAGGTCAGGCGTATTTTCAATTAAAAGGCCATAGGCGGAATTAGTCCCGATGGACTGAATAAATCTGTTACTCGTGGGTAAATAGTACACCCTCTGCAGAGGATATATCCTTTTGGATAGCCATGTTCATGGGTAAGGACCACAGTCTGAGTTGAATCTAGTGACGGTTTTCGGATGGAGACACGGCTAACTGGATCATAGTAACGGTATTCGGATGGAGAACGATTTAACTAGAACTCAGTGACGGTCTTCGGATGGAGAAACAGCTATACTAAGATATTGTTTATGACCTGTGACGTCTGAGGATCATGTTTATTATTATTATTATGGACTAACCATTTACATTATGTGTTTTATTGAGTATCCCTGGGATGGTTCTACCTCCTAGATATTCACTATGATTCTTCTTATATAATGTGACGCCCCCGATTTGACCGTACACTAATCATGCACGCAAATGTGTACGACCAAGATCAGGGACTCACGGGAAGATATCACAACACAACTCTAAAACATAAATAAGTCATACAAGCATTATAATACAAGCCAGGGGCCTCGAGGGCTCGAATACAATTGCTCGATCATAGACGAGTCAGCGGAAGCAACAATATCTGAGTACAGACATAAGTTAAACAAGTTTGCCTTAAGAAGGCTAGCACAAAAGTAGCAACGATCGAAAAGGCAAGGCCTCCTGCCTGGGAACCTCCTAACTACTCCTGGTCGTCGTCAGCGGCCTGCACGTAGTAGTAGGCCCCTCCAGTGTCGTAGGTGTCGTCGTCGACGGTGGCGTCTGGCTCCTGGACTCCAGCATCTGGTTGCGACAATCCGGTATAGAAAGGGGAAAAGAGGGAGAAAGGCAACCGTGAGTACTCATCCAAAGTACTCGCAAGCAAGGAGCTACACTACATATGCATGGGTATATGTGTAAAGGGGCATATCAGTGGACTGAACTGCAGAATGCCAGAATAAGAGGGGGATAGCTAGTCCTGTCGAAGACTACGCTTCTGGACATCTCCATCTTGCAGCATGAAGAAGAGAGTAGATTGAAGTCCTCCAAGTAGCATCGCATAGCATAATCCTACCCGGCAATCCCCTCCTCGTCTCCCTGTTAGAGAGCGATCACCGGGTTGTATCTGGCACTTGGAAGGGTGTGTTTTATTCAGTATCCAGTTCTAGTTGTCATAAGCTCAAGGTACAACTTCGGGTCGTCCTTTTACCGAGGGACACGGCTATTCGAATAGATAAACTTCCCTGCAGGGGTGCACCACATAACCCAACACGCTCGATCCCATTTGGCCGGACACACTTTTCTGGGTCATGCCCGGCCTCGTAAGATCAACGCGTCGCAGCCCCACCTAAGCACAACAGAGAGGTCAGCACGCCGGTCTAACCCTATGCGCGCAGGGGTCTGGGCCCATCGCCCTATGCACACCTGCACGTTGCGTACGCGGCCGGAAGCAGACCTAGCCTAGTGGCGTTCCAGTCCAATCCGGCGCGCGCCACTCAGTCGCTGACGTCACGAAGGCTTCGGCTGATACCACGACGCCGGGATACCCATAACTACTCCCGCGTAGATGGCTAGTGCGTATAGACCAAATGGCCAGACTCAGATCAAATACCAAGATCTCGTTAAGCGTGTTAAGTAACCGCGAACGCCGACCAGGGCCAGGCCCACCTCTCACCTAGGCGGTCTCAACCTGCCCTGTCGCTCCGCCACAAAGATCCACTTGCGGGTACTCCTACGAGCCGACCCGACTTTAGTCATCACATGTGTCCTGTATATAATATATAAGTATATGCCCGTGTTCACCGCCCAGGTGATCACGGCTCGATAGTATAGCACAGCAAACGGACAAGAATGTAGGGCCACTGATGGAAATCTAGCATCCTAGACTAAGCATGTAGGATTGCAGGTAAAGGTAGCAACAATAGTAGCAAGGATAGACTATGCATCAGAATAGGACATCGAAAGTAGTAACATGCTACACTACTCTAATGCAAGTAGTAGAGAGTAGAGTAGGCAATATCTGGTGATCAAGGGGGGGGGGCTTGCCTGGTTGCTCTGGCAAGTAGGAGGGGTCATCGACTCCGTAGTCGAACTGGGCAGCAGCAGTGTCGGTCTCGTAGTCTACCGGAGAGAAGAGGGGGAAGAAACAGTAAATACAATGCAACATAAGCATGACGATGCGTGACATGACAATGAGCGGTGCTAGGGGTGTCCTAACGCGACAGTAGGTGGTACCGGTGAAGGGGGGGAACATCCGGGAGGTGTTCCCGATGTTTCGCGTTTTCGGACAGACGGACCGGAGGGGGAAAGTTGCTAGTTCGATAGGTTAGGGAGGTGTGGTGGACGAATGGACTGCGTATTTGGATTCGTCTCGTCGTTCTGAGCAACTTTCATATAGAAAACATTTTCATCCGAGTTACGGTTTAAAAGATATGAATTTTCAAAGTTTATTTGAATTTCTGGAATTATTTAATTAACAGAAAAAGGGATATGACGTCAGCATGACGTATGAGTGACGTCAGCGGTCAACAGTCCGGGTTGACTGGTCAAAACTGACACGGGGGACCCACCTGTCATAGACAGTGGTTTAACAGAGGATTAAACTAATTAGTTTTTAGTTAATTAACTACTGGGCCCACCTGTCAGTGAGAGATTATTTAAACTAATTATTTTTATTTATAAAACATTTTCCTTTTCTTTTCCTTTTTTTTAATTTTTGCGGCGGGGCCCGCATGTCAGTGACTGGGCCTGCCCAGTCAGCAGTTGACTGGGTCAACCCAGTCAACTGGGGCCCGTGGGGGCCACTGGCAGGGGCACTGGGGGTGGCCCCAGGCCAGCCACGTCGGCGGCCGGCGCCGGAGTAACGCCGGCGACCAAACGCACGGCGACGCGGCTCGGGAGGGGGTTACGGGTTTCGCGTACAGGGGGTCTCCGGGGGCGTGGCTGGGCGCGTTCGACGTGGCTCGGCGTCGCGCGTCCAACGGCGGTGGTCGGAGGGGCTGGAACGGCCGGGATGACCGCTACGAGCTCGCCGGCGGCGAGGAGCTACGGGTGCCCGACGGAAACACAGCTACGGCGAGCTATCGAGAAAGCGGAGGGGCTGGGGGGCATCTACAAACGGCGGGGAGTGCAACGGGCTTAACCCCGTGACCATTTGGTCACCGGAGACCCGCCGGTGGCGAGCTTCGCGGCGCGGCGTTCGGGCGCGCGTGGGGGAGCAGCTATGGAGCGCGAGCGAGCTAACGGAGAGGGGGAGGAGGTAGAGGAGCTCACCGCGCGGCGCAAGAAAGGCCCGTGGGTGGTTTAGTAGCAGCAGCAGTCGTCGGAGTCGAAGAAGACGGCGGCGACCCGAGGAAGAAGGCGTCAGCGTTGGGGGCGATGTAGGGGGTCCCGGCTCGAGCAGCTGGTCGGGGAGGACGGGCTCGACGCGGCGGAGCTCGGGGACACGTCGGGGAGGAGAACGGGGCTCGGTGGCCGCGTGAACGACGGAGAACGGCGGCGAGCGCGTCGGGCGTGGGGAAGAAGAGAGCGGCGCGGATCTGGGGGGAAGAGGGAGGCGCGGGGGCCGAGAGGGAGAGCGGGGGGTGAGTGGGAGAGAGGCCCGAGGAGGCGCGGGGGCTGGCGACCTTATCCTCTCCGGCGTCGGTGCCGGCGAGGTGGTCGGGCGGGAGCGCGCCCCTGTTCCGACCCCGGTCGGGGGAACAGGGAAGGGGGCGCGGGGGGGGGGGAGGCGGGCTGGGCCGGGGGGTCGGGGTCGCGGCCCAGTTTGGGCCGAGGGTGGGCAGTGGGGGAACGGGCCCTTTTCCCTTTTTTTTTCTTTTTCTCTGCCTGTGTTCTGTTTTCTGTTTTCTTTTTATTTGTTTATTTCCTTTCTGTTTTATTTCATTTAAAAGTATTTAGACATTTTATAAAAATGTGTTTTCTCCACCATAATTTCCAGTGTATTATTTGGCACCCACTGAACATTTTAGTTTAGATTTTTGAAAACTTTTATTTTTCACTTTAATTATATTTGGAGTTTTGAACTAGGAGTTTGAAAAGGGTGTGATTCAAATGTGATCAAGCCCTGTTTAGCATCATGATTAGCTTAATCACAGGGAGTTACTGTAGCATGATTCTCAGGGTGTTACATATAAGCCCTTTATGTGGTGTCGCTCAGACGCCCGACTGCGGCATGCTTGCTATTTATTTATCCTTTATAAGCCCTTTATGTGGTGTCGCTCAGACGCCCGACTGCGGCAAATTTTAATTTTATTTGCATCCTTTCGAGGAGTCATTTCAGACACTCGATCAGCGCATTCTATTTCTACTCCCGTATTGTATACTCATGTTTTACCCGCATGCGTGCATCTCGGACTACGTTTATTTCGTGGCAGACGTTATGATCATGAATATCTCGGAGCATGATTATCCCTTGTTATATTATGCCCGTGTTCTTAATGTTTGCGAGTACATTCAAACGTACTCACTGGCTTGTCCCTGGCTATTGTCTTGGCCAGATCTCTTGCGTGGAGAAGAACGTTACAATGACAGCCCCGGAACCTACGCTATGATGATAGCGGCCTCGCGAAGATAGGAGTTATCCTGGTCAGCTGTTCTTGTGGGAAATGGAGTCCCATAGACGCAAATGTACCACAAATCGCTTCCGCCATCGACCCCTAGAAACTAAGTGTTGTACTTCCAGGCCACAACGGTCTTGTACCACATATTTTGTACTTTGCTTGGAATTCTTGTATCAAGTTGGTGCCTCATCAGCTAACAGTAATCCTGGGGCTGGTGAGCACAAAGGCCATTTTCTGGGAAATTAATATCCCGAAAATCCGGTCGTGACAGACTTGGTATCAGAGCCAGGCTGACCATTGGCTAATCCTATCTTAGCCAGGTCAATAAACCTAGGTTAACCAAACCACCAGGTCTTAACCTAATCCTGGCCAAGCTTCTCGCATAAGACAGCCCCACAGTGACCCGACGCCTTTCGGCGGACGGTGCCCAACCTATCAGCCTAGCCCGCCGATCACGCGCCAGTGACCGACACCCAACCCGTCTCTATCGCAAGCGTGCGAAGGAAGACTCCGTCCCCTTTTCCTATAAAAAGGGCACGCTAGCCTCAACACAGCACAGCACAGCCCCTTTCCCAAAACCAAGCCACGATGCCTGGCCCCATTGTTCACAATGAGACCACAGCAACCAACCTTGGAGCTTTTGTGACCGTGCTCACAAACCTCACCCGCCATGCCTATGCGTTAGAAGAGCCCCTAGAGTATGTTGTGTACCAAGGACCCATGTACGGTGAGAGCCGTCAGTACTGGGCCACTGTGCACATCTATGGTAGGGGTCTGTCGCCAGAACGCCCCTACAGGTTCACTGGAAGGACAACTTCCTTTGAGCCACAAGCCATCCAACTAGCAGCCCGAGAAGCTATAGTTCAACTCCGGCACTTGTCGCCCAGAGTTAACTGTCACTCGTTCTACTACTACCCCAGTCGTGACGGGTATGGTAGGCCGCCCCAGGTTGCCAACGGAGATCACGAGACGGATCTGGCACTATTGCACCTGGTGCGCTATGTAAGCGCACTAGAGCAACTGTTCGATCAGGTCACCCTCGATCTGATCGCAGCTCGTGGAGAACTGGTTCGCCGAGCCCCGGCGAGAAGAGAAGTGGAGCCCGACACCGACAACCCAGTCGTGCTGTTCGGACACCCAATTGATCCCTTGAGGTCTGCCCCAGCCATCAACCAGAGTGCTTTGGTGTCCCCAGAAGCGCTTCGTCACCCTTTGGGAACCCATTCCAACGGGATTGTGGCCAACAACCCCCGTGATGGTCATCACCACTACCCCGACCCTGCAGCCCCTCAACCCCAACCAGCAGATCCCGACGGAGATACCCGTGGAGAATCCTCGGCGTCCGCAAGGCCAGCTCACTTAGACATTAACGAAGTAGACTAAGCCGCTTGAGTAGTATCAAGCCTTAGTTTACCTCCGCTTTGTAATGGTGTGGTCTGGTTTCGCTTTTATTAGATGATGTCTACTTGTGCGCCCCTGTCTTTGGAGTAGTAGCTATATGTACGTTGGCGTACAGTTGCATTTTTAAAATATCGGGCGCAGCTACCAAGACCAACCCCGTCGGCACCCACAGTAATGCGTCACATTTATGTGATATGTATGTCGGTGGCGTTGACCCAAGAACAGGATCGACAACCAGTTACCCTTCACCCCGGCAGATAACCCAGCCCCGATGCTATATAAAGGCCACTTCGTGACCTTGCCGAGTACCCCTCACCTTGTGCACAACACTCACAGCCATCTCCTTGCCATGTCGACCCCCAGTATTTATCTGAGAACCCCAGATGCAACCCCAGGTAGTTTTGTTAAATTATTGTGGGACTTTACCTGCAGTACCATGAGTGCCACCCATCCACCCCAGTATGAGTTGCTCAAATCGAGGATCACCCCATCCACCTCGAAATATTGGGCAGTGGTGCACATCCCTCCCGCATACCCAAACCAAGACCCAACGGAAGTTTCCTTCGTGGGAACATCCATGCCGACTCCACATATGGCCATAGAAGCTGCTGCATACGAGGCGCTCACTCGTCTTCGATTCGCGGTGCCCTATGCCAGCGAGCGGGGATATTATTATTTTCCGAGTCGTGCAGCACCCGGAGGAGCTGCATCTTTTCCCGGTGGACGAATTGAGAGAGATCCAGTACTGGCCAACCTTGCCCAGTACGTTATCGCTCAAGAGCGTTTGACTCAGCGGGTAATGGGTTATCTCCAGAGCCTCGCTGATTTAAATCCTCGGATCGCTATTGGCAGACCACTGAGGCCTAACCAGGAGAGGCGCATTCATCGACTGGTCCACCCACTTCCCCCGATAGAAGAGGAGTGTGCCCTAGTACCAGAGGCGTTTTCTCAGGACCCTGTCTTTTTGCCGTTTTCTTTGTAAACGTCACCACTGTGTTTATTATCCCAGTATTTATTTATGTGTTGTAACTTGTACAAATTTGTGCGATGGACCCGATTTCTGGTTTAAATTATGTGAGCGGTTTTTCAGCTGTTGATTTTGTCCAAACAAATTTTTACTCCCGAAAAATGTTGTGATGAGATTTCTTTCCCCGAGTCGCTGCAACGTATATATCTTCACGACATAGATTTTTTATTCGTGCAGCACCATAACAGCAGACTCACAACCTCAACCACTTGACCTCGTGCACTAATTGCAAACCCTCGTACACATTGTGCGCCTAACTGAGCCCACTCGAGGACACCACAGTCTCAGTAAGAGAGATTTGTGAGTGATCATTCGGGCGCGAGCGGCCCCAGCACACCGACAGCAGTTAGCACTCGATGCCGCACCTAATCCTCGTGATCGCCGCCACCGCGAAGAGCTAACACTCGAGCGGCAGCATCACGACGATCATCCAGGATCATCGCACACAGGAGCACAGATAGCCCCAGCAGCACCGCCAAGCCTCCACACACCAGGACCACATACCAGTCCGGCATCGCCTCCGCCATTAGAGCCCCACCTCGAGTTCCTGCTAACGGCAATGGTGGAGAAGGAAGGAGAAGTGGAAGTGAGGCCAGATGTGAGGAAGAAGAGAGGAGCACCGCGATCATTTTATAGCTCGAGATCGGTGTACGGTGGGCGAGGTCCACCAGCGCCACTCGCCGCTCGATCGCCGGTGTTCGGAGGCGAGTCCGCGAGCAGTGCCGACAGCGCACTAGCCCGCGAGGTGAGTGCACGCTGCACCGGCAGCTAGCACGCCGCGCACTACCGAAGTACGGCCTAGATGCCCTACGAGCTAGGCATCGCCGGTGGAGGCAGCGCGGGAGAGCACGCGAGGGAGAAGAGATAGCCAGAGGTAGAAGAAGAGGCCGACAGTGGGCCCTGGGCCCACCTGTCAGCCAGAGAGAGCACTGTGCTCTCGGGTGCAACCAGCGTGTTTTAATAATTTAGAATTTATTCTAAAATTACTGTATCCGCGTAGAAATATCTCGTTTTCCCCGACCATGGATTTTCCGCACTACGCCAGTATACCACACTGTGGTTTTACACCACTTATTGCCCTCTCACTGTAGCCACATTTTTGTTGCGCAGCGAAATGTTTTCTTTTGATAAAAGCAATGTTTGTTCAAAACAGCTTTTAACAAATCTCGAGGACGAGATTTTTCTTAAGGGGGGTAGTGTTGTGACACCCCTAAAACTTGGACCTTGTCTTATTAATTTAAATTTTTGCGAGGAAATAAAACTTTTCCATTTGTCAAGATTTACCCTTTTTGATATTGTGGATTTTTCCTCTAGTGGATAACTTCCCAAAAATATTGTTAGACTTGCATACTCCCTCTATAAAACAATTCTTTATCAGTGGGTTTAAATTGCAAGATTTGTTTTCTCAGAACTTTATTCTTTTAAAATGATTTATTTTGAATTTGGAGCCTGTTTTGCACTGCAACCATTTGATAAATGCCTTTAAAATTTCCACCAAAATTTGGGGATGTCATGTGAGGTTTCCACATCAATTTTATGCAAAAGTATCATTTGGTTATTGGAGATTTTGAGCTCTACATCAACTTTTCAAATCTGGTCCAGTAGCCATTTTTGCACTACAACCTATTTATATATCCCCTCAAAAATTCCTCCAAGTGTTTGGAGATGTCAGTAGATGCATACAATTCAACTTCAGGCAAAAACCCAGTGTTGTTCTTTGAAAAATTTGAGTGAATCAACCTCTTTTCCATTCTGGTCCAGTTTGGTGATTTGCACTGCAACCCTATCTTATTTTGCTCTAGTGCCCATGAGCTTTTTCCTGCTTGAAGCCCTCCCTATAAAACCCTTAAGTCCAGGAGATTGGACCCATTGGAGGATTTTAAGTGCATGCAATGAGACCTCTTTCTTTCTGTCCAAAACTGTAGTTTTGCAAAACTTGCACTAACAAGTTTCTGGTTTTGCCCAAATGATCTTGCCATCATCTCCTACTACTAAAGAGACCCTGATCTGGAGATTTTTGCCACACCAAGAGTTGCCTAAGTGCACTCGGCATTCTGTCGAACACTTGGTGTGCACAGTCAGTTTTGGGCATGTTTCCTAGTTTGCACTATGATCTTACTCCAATGACCCAGCAACCCTGTCCACTAAACTCCTAACTATCTCTATCCTAGTCCTGTTAAGTGCCAACCTCCCCCTCGCACTATAGGCCGCCCTGGCATTTCGTCGAACATGTCCCGTGCGTGCTCTGGGCGCGCCCAGAGAGCACATTTTGCACGCGCGCGCACTGAGCCACCGCGTCGCACTGCCGCACTCGACGCGTCCCGTCCCTGGCCCCTGCTCGACTGCTGAACCGCGCACTAGCCTCGCCCACTCTCCACGCCACCCCTGGCCCCCTACAGCGCCGCTGGCAGAGCTTTTGGCGGCACACCGGCGTCGGCAGCGAGCCTCTGCCATGGACGGCGCCACCCAAACCACACCAGCACGCCAGCTGCCCCTGTGAACAGCTCGGGCTTATCCCGAAGCCCGTCGGCACGCGCTCGTCGCCGCCACGTCGCCCTGCAGCTACAGCACGGCTGTCGCCGGCGATCTTATCCTCAGCCGCCGCGGTCCAACCCCGAGCGCCTATTTAAGGGATCCCCGAGCTCGTACAAGACCTCAGGCGACCTCAGACTTTTCCCCCAGTTCTCCTCTAGCTGTAGATTTGCCGGGAGAGGCCAGCTTCCCCAACTCCGGCCGGTTTGGCCGCCACCGAGCTCCGGTGCAATACGTCACAGCCAGCCACTCCCCCGCCCATCCAGCGCCACCACTAGCTTCCTCTTGTCCTTGCGGAGCCGCCCAGCGCCTCAGCCTCGATCGGAGACCACCGGAGCCCAAAACTCACTTCACTCCCGTAGCTCCCTCCGCCGCGGAGCTCGCCGCCGGCGACTCCTCCCACCACCGTCGACCCGACGACCACCGAGAGGACCGCCCCGGTCTGGCGAGTCCATCCCTGCCCTCAGGCACCCTCGCGGAGCCGCCGTTCGTCGCCGGCGATCGCCGGAGTCCCGCTCCCGTCGGGCAGAGTAGAGGAGGGAGAGGGAAGAACGGTCAAACCTGACCAGTGGGCCCTCTGGACCCACTGTCAGCGACCCGCGTGCCGTCTTCTCTGTTTAAGCGATAGCGCAAAGTCCCGAGTACGTCTCCTCTGCTACGAAAGCGTATTTCTCCCGAAACGTTTTCCTTTTCTGGTTTTTATTAAAAATAGAGATTTGACCAAACTTTGACTGGCTATATCTTTTAAAATAAAACTCCAAATGGGTTGATTCGTTTTCCTACCTCTCTCAAATTTCATCTAGTTTATTTTAAGATTTATTTCAAAAATATTTGGGACAACTTTTTGTACTGTGTTTGAAATATTTTGTTATTTGAATATTTCTCAAAATAGGATTTTTCGAGAGAAGGGAAAGCTTCCAAAAAGTGCACCCTTTGCATACTCTTGAAGGCATGCATTCTGAACTCTGGCATAATATTTTCGTGTGGTGTTTTGATACGGTCAGAACACCACTTGCCATGGAGCATATGTTATTTTTATGTGACGGTAAAAATCTTTCGCGTGATTGCACCATGGAGATTCTTTACTGATAGTAATGGTCATACTGGTGATAGTGATCATCCTCGTGAGCTTCTCATGCATACCGGAAGGAAGCCGGGAAAGTCGTGGTCTTGGGTAGACACGAGTTTGTCCCTAGTTCCTCGTCGAGACGAGTCTGTCCGGTATGGCATGGTGAGGCTTGATGAGTGGTGAGTTTATCTGTTATTGGAAACATTCTTGGCTACGATAATCATTCGGAGAATACTTGGACCACCTGAGTCGGTCGTAGGTCGAGTCTTGTTCAGTAACTTCCCCTAGTTATTTTGTACTACCACTTGTCCCTGCCACGGGTAGGGTATGGTTCAGTAAGTTGTCAACCCCTTACCAAAGCACACACCGTAAAGAGAGACCATGGTGGAAGATACTGGGTGCATCCGGTAGGCATGCCACCTGGTCTGGGGGCATGGGTGTTTCCGGTTGGGACCGAGAGGGGGCACCCCTTAGAGCGCGCGAATATAAATTTGATCCCATGCTACGTCGAGGTTGTAGCCTCCCCACTTAGAGTTTTGCTTGGCAGGTGTCATGGGTGATTCCAGACACCAGTAAGTTAAGCTGGTGTGTGTAGGTCAGGCGTGTTTTCAATTAAAAGGCCATAGGCGGAATTAGTCCTGATGGACTGAATAAATCTGTTACTCGTGGGTAAATAGTACACCCTCTGCAGAGGATATATCCTTTTGGATAGCCATGTTCATGGGTAAGGACCACAGTCTGAGTTGAATCTAGTGACGGTTTTCGGATGGAGACACGGCTAACTGGATCATAGTAACGGTATTCGGATGGAGAACGATTTAACTAGAACTCAGTGACGGTCTTCGGATGGAGAAACGGCTATACTAGGATATTGTTTATGACCTGTGACGTCTGAGGATCATGTTTATTATTATTATTATGGACTAACCATTTACATTATGTGTTTTATTGAGTATCCCTGGGATGGTTCTACCTCCTGGATATTCACTATGATTCTTCTTATATAATCCCTTTATGTGGTGTCGCTCAGACGCCCGACTGCGGCATGCTTGCTATTTATTTATCCTTTATAAGCCCTGTATGTGGTGTCGCTCAGATGCCCGACTGCGGCAAATTTTAATTTTATTTGCATCCTTTCGAGGAGTCATTTCAGACACTTGATCAGCGCATTCTATTTCTACTCCCGTATTGTATACTCATGTTTTACCCGCATGCGTGCATCTCGGACTACGTTTATTTCGTGGCAGACGTTATGATCATGAATATCTCGGAGCATGATTATCCCTTGTTATATTATGCCCGTGTTCTTAATGTTTGCGAGTACATTCAAACGTACTCACTGGCTTGTCCCTGGCTATTGTCTTGGCCAGATCTCTTGCGTGGAGAAGAACGTTACGATGACAGCCCCGGAACCTACGCTATGATGATAGCGGCCTCGCGAAGATAGGAGTTATCCTGGTCAGCTGTTCTTGTGGGAAATGGAGTCCCATAGACGCAGATGTACCACAAATTGCTTCCGCCATCGACCCCTAGAAACTAAGTGTTGTACTTCCAGGCCACAACGGTCTTGTACCACATATTTTGTACTTTGCTTGGAATTCTTGTATCAAGTTGGTGCCTCATCAGCTAACAGTAATCCTGGGGCTGGTGAGCACAAAGGCCATTTTCTGGGAAATTAATATCCCGAAAATCCGGTCGTGACATTGGGGGAGTACGTATTTCCACCGACATTACGTTCATGTTCACACATTTCTTTCTAGTTGTCGGTGTCCACACTTTTTCATTGTATTATCCATGTTAAATTTATTTTCTCGCTTTCTTCTTGTGTGTTTGAAAAACTCTCAGAAAATCCAAAATATTCTTTGCTTCTTTTTGATTTTTATTTCTAGAGTAGTTAGTTGTAGTATGTAAAAAGGAAACCTAAAAAGATTTCCCTGTTCTTCTTTTGCTTGTTGGGAGCTTTCCCGTGTAAATAGTTTTTCTCATTTTTGCGTTTCCTTTTTATTTGCTTGTTCAATAAAATAAAAAACTCCAAAAATATTTCAGTGTGTTTCTCTGAATTTCTTTTCTTTTTATTGAGTCGTACTGAGGAGAAGACCACGATGAAAATGTTGAGTGGCTCCCGTATGCACTATTGTTAATCTAACAAAGAGCCCATTTTACCTTGTCTTCTCCTATTGAATAAAATGTTTGCAGATTCCAGCTTAGTCCACGACATTCTTGCACTATTATTATTTTCATATCGTTCGGTTTTGCAAGTGAAAGGTAATAATGACAATATTTGATGAACTGGCCGTGGCAGAGAGAAACGGGTCTGAACTCGACTTGTTCTATTTTTGTAAATATGTTTAACCTAGTACCCATGATTCAGCCCATTATGATTGAACATGTTTGGAATGACAATTAGAGATTATAGTTTCTCATGCCATGCATAAGTAGCTAGGAGTGGATAATGATTTATCTTGGATGTCAATATTGCGTTAAAATGATTGTGATGTAGTATGATGATATGGTATCCTCCTCTGAATGTTCGAGTGGATTGACTTGGCACATGTTCATGCATGTAGTTGAATCAAAACCAACATAGCCTCCATGATATTTATGTTCATGGTGTTCATATCCTACTCATGCTAGTGTCCAATGTTACTTATGCATATTGCATGTTCATGACCGTTGTTGCTCTCTAGCTGGCCGCTTCTCAACCTATTTGCTAGACTTCACCTGTACTAAGTGGGAATTATGCTTGTGCATCAAAAACCTTAAACCCAAGTTATTCCAGATGAGTACACCATACCTACCTATATGCGGCATTACACTGCCGTCGTAAGTAAATTTGCATGTGCCATCTCTAAAAACTTCAAATAAATATCCTTTTTGTGTGCCTGGATCATTCATGGAGCAATAAGAGGTAGTCGGTATCTTCCATGCTAAGCGGGTTATTCTCAGGATGAGTGTTTATTCAGTCACCATCGCACGAGAAAAGGGCGGTAATAGGGACTCCCAGTCCCAAACTGCAAATAGAAAAAGCTTACAAATAATCAAACAAAAACTCCTACGGAGTCATAACCTTTACTTTATCGCTTGGGAACCGCAACTAGCGTGTTTAGCATGGAAGATATAGATAACTGATGGTCGCAAAGTAAACAAGAAGGGTGCATTTCTCAAAATTTCATTTACCTATGTTTTAAAAACTTGAGCCCTGGCACCTCTGCAAATCTCTGCTTCCCTCTGCGAAGGGACTATCTATTTACTTTTATGTTGTGTCATCACCTTCTAAAATAAGCGCCAGAACCTGAGAGCACTGCTGTCATGCTGATGCATTGTGTGTAGCTAATGTTGGGTGCATCATGACTGGATCTTTTCTACCATGAATTACAATGTTTAGTCGCTGCTTGAACTTTGGAGGTGCTTTGCATTTATGTTTTGCGGTCTCAGAAAGGGCTAGCGAGATACCACTATTCTCATATTATATCATAGTTGTTTTGACAACGTGTTGCTATGTGAGATATCTTATTATTGCTCGCTAGCTGATTATGTTATTGATATGAGTTAATATAATTTTTAAGAGTTATTGTCAGCATGGTTAGTTATAATATTGGCTGAAAACCTGGGTGCTGTTTAAACTTATTTATGCAAACAAGAGCAAAGGAGTTCGTAAAAGTTTTTCTTTCTCACTTTCAGTTTATCAACTGAATTGCTTGAGGACAAGCAAAGGTTTAAGCTCGGGGGAGTTGATACATCTCCGTCGTATCTACTTTTTCTAACGCTTTTCCTCTTGTTTTGGACTCTAATTTGCATGATTTGAATGAAACTATCCCCGGACTGATGCTGTTTTCAGCAAAACTACCATGGTGTTGTTTTTGTGCAAAAATAAAAGTTCTCGGAATGGAACCAAACTTTGCGAGGATTTTTTATACAATAAATGAGAATTTCTGGAGCCAAGAACAATCGGAGGGGGGCACCTGGGTGGGCACAACCCACCAGGGCGCGCCCCCCTCCAGGTGCGCCCAGGTGGGTTGTCCCCACCTGGTGGCACCGTAGACCCTGAAACCGACGCTATAAAATCCTATTTTTCCAGAAAAAATCAGGGATAAAGAATTATCGCATTCCACGAGACGGAGCCACCGTCACCTCCTGTTCTTCATCGGGAGGCCAGATCTGGGTCCGTTTGGGGCTCCGGAGAGGGGGATCTTCGATCTTAGTCATCACCAACCCTTCTCCATCGCCAATTCCATGATGCTCCCCACCGGGAGTGAGTAATTCCTTCGTAGGCTCACTGGTCGGTGAGGAGTTGGATGAGATTCATCATGTAATCTAGTTAGTTTTGTTAGGGCTTGATCCCTAGTATCCACTATGTTCTGAGATTGATGTTGCTATGACTTTGCCATGCTTAATGCTTGTCACTTTGGGCCCAGGTGCCATGATTTCAGATCTGAACCATTTATGTTATCACCATTGTATCCATGTTCTCGATCTGATCTTGCAAGTTATAGTCACCTACTACGTGTTACGATCAGGCAACCTCGGAGTGACAATAGTCGGGACCACTCCCGGTGATGACCGTAGTTTGAGGAGTTCATGTATTCACCGTGTGTTAGTGCTTTGTTCCGGTTCTCTATTAAAAGGAGGCCTTAATATCCCTTAGTTTCAAATAGGACCCCGCTGCCACGGGAGGGTAGGACAAAAGATGTCATGCAAGTTCTTTCCATAAGCACGTATGACTATTTACGGAATACATGCCTACATTATATTTATGAACTGGAGATAGTGTCGTATCGTCCTAGGTTATGACTGTCACATGATGAATATCATCCAACAAATCATTGATCCAATGCCTACGAATTTCTCTTATATTGTTCTTGCTAAGTTACTATTGCTATCGTTACTTTTGCACTTGCTACAAAACTAGTGCTATCACTGTTACCGTACTGTTGCTGCTGCTACTATTATCAAAACTATCATACTACTTTGCTAGTGACCACTTCGTTGCAGATAATTAATCTCCAGGTGTGGTTGAATTGACACATCAGCTGCTAATACTTCCAAATATTCTTTGGCTCCCCTGGTGTCGAATCTATAAATTGGGTTGAATACTCTACCCTCGAAAACTGTTGTGATCCCATATACTTGTGGGTTATCAATATCATCCTATCATACTACATCACAACCATTTTAATTTCCATGTTGGCACACAAGGTAAACCATTATAAACTCCTAGATAATTAAGCATGTCACAAGTAACTGTAATCTCTAATTGTCATAGCAAACATGTTTCATTCATAATAAGCTGAATCAGGAACGACGAACTAATCATATTTACAAAAACAAGATAGGTCGAGTTCATACCAGCTTTTCCTCATCTCAATCATTTCATCATATATCATCGTTATTGCCTTTCACTTGCACGACCAAACGGTGTGGATAATAATAATAGTACACGTGCATTGGACTAAGCTGGAATCTGCAAACATTTATTCAAAGGAGAAGACAAGGTAATATGGACTCTTTGTTAGATCAACAATAATGCATATGAGAGCCACTCAACATTTTCATCGTGGTCTTCTCCTCTAGACCCCCAAAGAAAAGAAAAGAATTTCAAAGAAACACACTGAAATATTTTTGGAGTTTTTATTTTTGTGAAGAAAGTCAAACAAGAATGAGAAAAACTATTTACACGGGAAAGCTCCAAACAAACAAAAGAAGAACCAGAAATCTTTTTGGGTTTTCTTTAATACTAATACTAAGCATACATAGAAAGTAAACTAACTACAACTAATTTTTTTCTTAAGGTTTATCAAACACACAAGAAGAAAAGCGGTAAAAAGAGATAAACTAACATGGATAATACAATGAAAAAGTATGAGCACCGACAACTGAAATGAATGTGTGAACATGAATGTAATATCGGTGATAAATACGTACTCCCCCAAGCTTAGGCTTTTGGTCTAAGTTGGCCTAGGGCCACCGCTGGCCCGGATGATATCCGAAATCATAGTTGGGGTCGTATTGTGCTGCGGCAGCTACCGCTTGGCGAGCTGCCTCCTGGAGGCGAGCAACCTCCGCTATTCTCTCATACTCATTCGCCTCCTCTCTGGTTATAAAATATCTCCCGTTTACCTGAAAGTTGAAGAATGCAGGAGCAGGAAGAGTAACATAGACGGCACACCGTCTGTCAAATATTAGTCGATACTGGAGGAACTGATTGTTCCTCTCAAGAAACTGGTAGCGTACCATAGCATCATAATCTAGAAAAGCAGGTGGAAACTCAATATCATACCCTCTTATGGGTACACCCAAATAATTAGCTAAACCAGTTGCATAAATCCCACCAAATAAATCTCCATCTTTAGCGTTAAGATGTAACCTCCTCGCAATATAGCCCCCAAGTTATATCGCTTATCACCTAACACTGCACATTTGAGGACACTAAAATGTGGAACGCAAAGGTGGCTATGATCATGTTTACCATTAATGCATCTTCCTATAAAGAGAGCAAAGTAATGTATGGCAGGAAAGTGAGTGCTCCCTATGGTAGCTTATGTGATATTTCTAGTTTCTCCAACGGTGATGCTAGCAAGAAAATCATTGTATTCAGATTTGTGAGGCTCACTAAGAAGGCCCCATTGTGGAATTTTGCATGCATCACAAAAATCTTCTAGGTCCATGGTATAAGATTCATCATAAAGATCAAACAGGACAGTGTGGGTATTGTGCTTAGATGAAAACTCAAACCTCCGCACAAAGGAATCGGTGAGATAATAATATTGTAGGCACTTGTCTGATAAGAAGTCCTCGAGGCCGGCATTTTGTACGTACACATAGAATTCATCCTTGAAACTTGCACGAACCATAAATTCATCTGATGGTCATTCACAAGGCTTCACTTGAGCTTCCCTTGGTGGTTCAAAGTCCGGTTCGCGTATCACGGGCCTCGGTGCTTGCTTCCTCGAAGAACCACCTTCGTACATTCTCCTAGAAATTTTTCTTCCTCTGAAAAATTTCTGAAATTTTTAGTGACTGAAAATAAAAGTGAACCAAACTCAGCAATATTGATAGCAACTACTCCTCCAAGTGCCTATCATGCATCAAAACTACTTTGGACGATATAAATTTGACATGCAAGCTCAAGAAAAAGGTCACTACAGCAGCAAAAATTTGCAATTAATAAAGCACTAGAACAAAAACTAATTGGACCATTGGAGGAGTAACATACCAAGGAACAACCCCCCAAAGCAGTTTTGTGAATGGAGCTTTGAGCAAGGACATCGAAAATGGCAGCAAAACAAGCAAGAACACGAGTTTGAGCTATGGAGTGATTTTTTTCTAGAGGAAGACAAGGTGGATGGGTGCTGAAAAAAGTGGAGGGGGGCCACATGGGGCCCACAAGGACGGGGGGCGCGCCCTCCACCCTTGTGGCCAGCTAGTGAGGCCCCCTGGTGTGTACTTAGTGCAAAAACTTCTAAAATATTATATAAAAAATTATACTAAATTTTCAGGACATTTGGAGAACTTCTATTTTCGGGACATTTTTTATTGCATGGATAATTTAGAAAACAGACAAAAAAAAAACTATTTTTACTTTATTTAATCTAAATAACAGAAAGTAAAAGATGGGTACAGAAAGTTGCGCCTTCTAAATTCATCCATCTCATGCCCATCGAAAGGAATCCATTAACAAGGTTGATCAAGTCTTATTGACAAACTTCTTCCGAATGACATGAAACCGGAGAATTTTCGAATAACACTAGGTTACCTCAATGGGGATATGCATGTCCCCAACAATGAGAATATCATATTTCTTTTTGACAGTAGGAAGAGGGAATTCAAAACCTCCAATAGTAATAGTTGAAATTTTTCTGATCGAATTGATACTATGAACTTGAGGTTGTTTCTTTGGAAAGTGTACTGTATGCTCATTACGATTAACATGAAAAGTGACATTGCATTTGTTGCAATCAATAACAGCCCCTGCAGTATTCAAAAAGGGTCTACCAAGGATGATCGACATACTGTTGTCCTCGGGAATATCAAGAATAACAAAGTCCGTTAAGATAGTAACATTTGCAACCCCAACAGGCACATCCTCACAAATACCGATGGGTATAGCAGTTGATTTATCAGTCATTTGCAAAGAAATTTTGGTAGGTGTCAACTTATTTAATTCAAGTCTACGATACGAAGATAAAGGCATAACACTAACATCGGCTCCAAGATCACATAAAGTAGTTTTAACATAGTTTCTTTTAATGGAGCATGGTATAGTTGGTTCCCCCGGATCTCCAAGTTTCTTTGGTATTCAACCCTTAAAAGTATAATTGGCAAGCATAGTGGAAATTTCAGCTTTCAGTATTTTTATTTTATTAGTAACAATATCTTTCATGTACTTAGCATCAGGAGGCATTTTAAGCATATCGATCAAATGCATACGCAAAAAGATAGGTCTAATCATTTCAGCAAAGCGCTCAAAATCCTCATCATCCTTTTTCTTGGATGGCTTAGGAGGAAAGGGCATGGGTTTCTGAACCCATGGTTCTCTTTCTTTACCATGTTTCCTAGCAACGAAGTCTCTCTTATCATAATGTTGATTCTTTGATTGTGGGTTATCAAGATCAACAACAGGTTCAATCTCTACATCATTATCATTACTATGTTGAGCATCAACATGAACATCATTATTAACATTATCACTGGGTTCATGTTCATCAGGTGTGTCTATAACAGGTTCGCTAGAAGCATGCAAGGTCCTATCCGTTTTCTTTTTCTTTTTATTAGAAGGGATAGGTGCATCAGTATTAAATCTCTGAGAATCTTTCTCAATTCTCTTAGGATGGCCTTCAGGATACAAAGGTTCCTGGGTCATTTTACCACCTCTAGTCATAACACTAACAACATTATCATTATTCTTACTATTCAACTCATTAAGCAAATCATCCTGTGCCTTAAGTACTTGTTCTACTTGAGTTGTAACCATGGAAGCATGTTTACTAATAAGCTTGAGATCATTAACAGTTCGACTCATATAATGACCCAAGTGGTCAAGCATGTAAGCATTACGTTTCAATTGTCTACTAACATAAGCATTGAAGTTTTCTTGTTTAACAATAAAATTATCAAACTCATCCAAGCATTGACTAGCAGACTTATTATGAGGAATATCACCTTCATCAAATCTATGGAGAGAGTTTACCTCTACTACCAGTGTCAGGTAATCAAGACCATGTATTTCTTCTATAGGCGGTAAATTTTTAATATCTTCAGCTTTAATACCTTTTCCTTTCATAGATTTCTTTGCCTCTTGCATATCTTCAGGACTGAGAAATAGAATACCCCTTTTCTTCGGAGTTGGATTAGGAGTTGGTTCGGTAAGTGTCAGATCATTATCATTACTCAATATATTATTCAATAGCAATTCAGCTTGCTCAGTAGTTCTTTCCCTGAAAACACAACCAGCACAACTATCCAAGTGGTCTCTAGAAGCAGCGGTTAGTCCATTATAAAAGATATCAAGTATTTCATTTTTCTTAAGTGGATGATCAGGCAAAGCATTAAGTAATTGGAGAAGCCTCCCCCAAGCCTGGGGGAGACTCTCTTCTTCAATTTGGACAACGTTAAATATTTCCCTTAGGGCAGCTTGTTTCTTAAGAGCAGGAAAATATTTTTGAGAGAAGTAGTAAATCATATCCCGGGGACTACGCACACAACCAGGAGCAAGAGAATTAAACCATATCTGAGCATCACCCTTTAATGAGAAAGGAAACAACTTAAGAATATAGTAATAACAAATTTTTCCTCATGAGCAAATAGGGTGGATATATCATTCAGTTTAGTAAGATGTGCCACAACGGTTATAGATTCATAACCATAGAAAGGATCAGATTCAACCAAACTAATTAACTTAGGATCGACCGAGAATTCAGAATCCTCATCAATAACAAAGATGGGTGAAGTAGCAAAAGTAGGGTCATATTTCAATCTAGCGTTCAAAGACTTTTCTTTCAGCTTAGCTAACAGTTTTTTTAAGATCTTCTCTATCATTGCAAACAAAGAAGTCTCTAGAAGTTTCTTCATCCATAACATAACCCTCAGGTACAACAAGCAATTCATATCTAGGGAGAGAATCATAATCTTGAATTTCAATATATAATATCATCAGTTTCAGTAATTTCACTCTCTCTAACCCTAGCAAGTTGTTCATCAAGAAATTCACCTAGTGGCACAGTATTATCAAGCGGAGAAGTAGTATCATCATAAGCATCATGCATAGCAGAGGTGGCATCATCAATAATATGCGACATATCAGAATCAATAGCAGGTGTAGGTGTCGCAAGTTTACTCAAAACAGAAGGAGAATCAAGTGCAGAGCTAGATAGCAGTTCCTTACCTCCCCTTGTAGTTGAGGGATAGATCTTGGTTTTGTTGTCTTTCAGATTCCTCATAATGATCAACATATATAAATTCCAAGTGACCCAAAGAATAGAGCTATGCTCCCCAGCAACGGTGCTAGAAAAAGGTCTTGATAACCCACAAGTATAGGGGATCGCAACAGTTTTCAAGGGTAGAGTATTCAACCCAAATTTATTGATTCGACACAAGGGGAGACAAAGAATATTCTCAAATATTAGCAGCTGAGTTGTCAATTCAACCACACCTGAAAGACTTAATATCTGCAACAAAGTATTTAGTAGCAAAATAGTATGGAAGTAGCGGTAACGGTGGCAAAAGTAACAGTAGCAGTTTTGTAGCAATCCTAATAGTAGCAACGGAAAAGTAACCTAGAAAGATCAATATGAAATGAGCTTGTAGGCAATGGATCAATGATGGATAATTATGTCGGATGGCATTCATCATGCAACAGTTATAACATATGGTGACACATAACTAGCTCCAATTCATCAATATAATGTAGGCATGTATTCCGAATATAGTCATACGTGCTTATGGAAAAGAACTTGCATGAAATCTTTTGTCCTACCCTCCCGTGGCAGTGGGGTCCTATTGGAAACTAAGGGATATTAAGGCCTCCTTTTAATAGAGAACCGGACCAAAGCATTAGCACTCAGTGAGTACATGAACTCCTCAAACTACGGTCATCACCGAGAAGTGTCCCGACTATTGTCACTCCGGGGTTACCGGATCATAACACGTAGTAGGTGACTATAACTTGCAAGATAGGATCAAGAACACAAATATATTCATGAAAACATAATAGGTTCAGATCTTAAATCATGGCACTCGGGCCCTAGTGACTAGCATTAGGCGTAGTGAAGTCATGTCAACATCAATCTTAGAACATAGTGGATACTAGGGATCAAACCCTAACAAAACTAACTCGATTACATGGTAAATCTCATCCAACCCATCATCGTCCAGCAAGCCTATGATGGGATTACTCACGCACGGCGGTGAGCATCATGAAATTGGTGATGGATGATGGTTGATGATGACGATGACGACGATTTCCCCTCTCCGGAGCCCAAAATGGACTCCAGATCTGCCCTCTCGAGGAAGAACACACTACAAAAAATACACTTCCATGATGATACGTGTTTGTCACAGTAGGTCACGTTTTCTGTCATGCATGTACATCCATGACAATTTGATGACAGAATCAAGATAGTCATACCTGTGCTGTCATAGAAGTGTTCCATGACATTACCAAAATTATCATCATGGAAGTGTCCACTTCCATGACGATAAGTCGCGCGTCATAGAAGTGCTTTCGTGAAGGGTGACCGACACCTGGCATCGACCATAACGGGTCGCCGTTAAGCTATCGGGTCCGGTTTTGGATCCGATAACCCGTTAACAACCCGGACCAATGGGAATTTTCCACGTGTAAAATTCTCATTGGCCGGAGGAAACACGTGTCGGCTCAACATTCGGACAGATGTCATCCACTCATTGAACAGGAGGCGCCTATGATACGTCGACACGTGGCACGGCCCAACAGAGGCCCATTCCGGTGAAAAGGCCGGCCCAGCTAAAGGCCCACCATGTTTTTTCAGACACTAGTGGGCTGGCCCGTTAACAGCCTGCCATGTTTTGGGTCAAACTGAGGCCCATACCAGATAGGCCCATTCGCAACCTGCCGTGTTTTGGGCCAAAATACGGCCCATATCGGATCAGGCCCGTTAACAGGCCACTGTTCTTTTGGGACCATACTAAGACAGGTTTGTATTTCAGCCTGTAAAATGCCCGTTTACCAGTTCGGCTCGATAATAGTTTCGGCCTGTTAGCGGCCCATGGTGCATCTGGGACGTTGTCGGTCCGGTTTAACTTTAGGCCATTTAACGGCCCATGCAGAAACTGGGCTATTTCTTGTCCGAAGTAACTTTAGGCCCCTTAACGGCCTGTAGACTTCGTGGATAAATTTCAGCCCAACTGGCCTATCGGCCTGTTAATGGCTCGTGTAACAGTTGGGCCTAACTACAACCCGCATTGAACCTGGCCTTCTTACAGCCCATCTGATAATGGACCATGACAATTTTAGGCCTTTGGCCCGCGTAGATATCGGCCTGTTTAAAGCCCATAATTTTATTGGGCAAAACAGGTCCGAGATATATTTTGGCCTATTAACTGCTCGTCCTATTTGGGCCAAACATGGGTCTTGGGTAGTTTCAGCCTGTATTGGCCCGTGAGTTTTTTGGCTCAGCGCTAGCCCAATCTAGGTTTTAGCCTGTTAAAAGCCCATGGTATTCTCTGGCCCAGCTGGACGGAACTTTACTCGGCCTGTTAAAGGCGGGAAAAAACTACAAGTTTAGACTTGCTAATGGCCCAAGATGATTATAGGCCCATGTTTTCACCCATATGAGTAACGGGTCGGCCTGAAGACCGACAACACTGAGACCGCTAAACCTTCTGGCCTAAATTACAACATACCGACCAAGAATAAACCTAGACTATACAAAAAATAAATTACAGCATATTACATCCCCTCAGCATCAAAGTTCGCCGCCAGTGATAATAAAGGGCAACCAGACAGCAAATTACATAAACTGGGCATGTCGCCACCAGTGGAAGTTAACAGGCGGACAAAATAATAGAGAGAACCGACAGCACTTCAACACAGTTCAAGAAAGGTTAGCCCGGCCGAGGAGCTGCAGCGCAAGCAGGCTAGCAACCTGATGAGACTGCACTTCTTTGGCGCTCATATTCACCAACTTAAGCTGCATAGCATCAATAAACGTCCTGTACTTACGGGTAATCTTGCATAGAGATTGGAGTTCCAGTCGTATTTGAGCGGAAGCATGTATTTTTGCTTGAATTTCAGACTGAAGAAGTCGAACAGATTCAGGCGGCGACTTCATCGAGCTTTTGTCACTGAGTAAGTTTGACACTACATCAAGATGTGACTTCATGGTTGTATCCTACCCTCAATATGTGTTGCCTTCTCCTCTGGAATATGTGTTAGAGGAACAAACAAGGGGTTCGTCTCACTATCATTGTGGCAGTTCTTCCTAGCAGCAGTGTTGTCACCCTGAAAGAAAAACAAGTAGGTAGATAACAGGTTTTGCACGTATAACCATCAGCACTGTCAATTCATCTCATTTCTTTGTCAGAAATAAAGAGACATGGTTTAAAATAGCACTAACATAATAGGCATTGTTCATAGTTAAGACGACAGGAAATGGCATTGTGCAGGAGCGGCCAGCTTCACCAGACCACTGGATTACAGATCAAGAACACAAGCATAGATGTAGTTCTAAACAACGTATAAGCATGAATGGTGAGTGCACTGTCAATTTATACAATTTCAGATTGGTAAATAAAGAGACATGATTTAAATAACATTAATATAATATGGCATTGTTCATAGTTGAGACATAGCAGGATATGCCATTTTGCTATTGTTGGTAGTCTCATCACATCAGTGGATTACAGATCAAGAACACAAGCATACACATAGTGCTAAAGAAGATAACTTGCTATGTTTAGTTTAATTTACATGGTATGAATAAGGAACTAGATTGTACAACTAAAGACTGAAATTGAGAAGGACAAACTTATGTTTCTGTACTTCTACTTTATAAACTTTGAACAAGCAATTTGATGCAGACGACAAAAATAAACAACATTTGCACTCATAGCTATCCAAATATAAACAACAAAGTTTGAAGGCTCGAGGAGGACAAACTTACATTAGCAGTGAAGACAGGCTCTATAAAGGCCTTGTCGATATTGATGGGGGGGGGCAATTCAAGAAGTTTACCGCACACTCTTCTTCAAGAGTATTGCCTTTATTCTACATTTTGTTAAGAGTAAATATAGATGTGAAAATATAGGAACAAATGGCAATTATTTAACTTAAGATGCAGAGTACAAATGTAAATACAGCATACAGGCAGAAGGCACTGACAAGAGCAATGCGGAGCTAAACTTCTTCAGTAACATTGGTTTTATTCAATATTTTGGCAAGATTAAATGTAGATCTGATGTGTAGAAAAATGGAGGACAAGGGAAAATAAGCTGCAAAGTGTACATGAAGAACTAGCTGACAAATATAAGGACAACAGATACTTACAAGAACAATGCAGAACTAAATTTCTTCATAGGCATTGGGTTTATTCTACATTAGTTTAAGAATTAATATAGATCTGATAATTTGGAGCGAATAGTGGATAAGCAAGCTATAATGCACAATGATGTCACATAATCCACCAGGTATGAATGTAAGGACAGCAATAGGACAATACGTACTCACAAGAGCAAAGCAGCGGCCAGCATAGTTGTGATATCCTAGGTTTTGCGGTGCTGGTTCAATCGCCAATATACGTCGGGTGCTATGTGATTTCTCCGGTAGCACCACCTTTTTCAAGGACTTTGCTTGTACTCCTTCAGGTTCTGCAATCACCCTCTTCCTTTTGGATGTCTGAAACACAAGAACATCATTTGAATGGAAAAACATGGTATGACGACAAATGGAATAGGTGTTGATAATGGATGGGCATGGCATATTCACATATATCATGAGGAAACTAAGCAGATGGCGGTGCAACGAAGAAAAAGAAATGCAGGACACCTTATGCAAGATATGTGCAACCAATAAAACCTTGCCAAATTCGAACAGGCTCCTTATTGGGTGAATAGGACAGGCCATCTGCCTTTGACTCCTTGAGCTCAGAATAGTCATTAGGATCATATTCTGAATACGAATCTATAGGTCGGGAGCATGTGGATTTCATTGCATCAACAATGGACCTCAATCCCTTGATGCCAAGTTTGTTACCCAATGAACTGTTCCGCAATACTCTTCTAATGTGTGCATTCTTATATTCATTGTGATTACATACAATATCTATAAAGCATGAAAACACAACTAGTAGTGAGATTATCTTTGTAATGCATAGGATATTGTAATATAATAGAGCCTCCCTGTAAACCCTTGTGTGCTATCACTGGATTCTGATGAGAGAGCCCATGTGTGCTGTAATATGGTGAGTAGATTAATATAATCTGGCACAACTACACAAAAAATAAGCTCCCTGTTGGGGGCCCCAGATGTAAGGATAGTTGGCAGACGATAGGTTCATAATATACCATATAGAAAGTTTATTGCCAAACCATGATAACAAGAGCACAGAGCCAGTAGGCAGATCGTAGTGTAGATAATAGGGGTACACCATAACCACCATAAATAAATCGAGAAAGTGGAATTGGCTGGAAAACATAGGGTTTTGCTGCTACTAATATGCAGCCTACCGATCACCTATAGGCCAGCTCTATTCATCTGAAGGCGCACAATTGTTACTATTAGTTTAGTATATCAAAGACCGCGTGGCTCCCACCATTTCCAGGGTATTATGGCAGACCAACTCGAAGTGCGAAATCATTTAGCAGAACCGGCCCAATAGAGGTGTCGACTGCAGATGTCCCTGCTCCCCTTCCTGACAAGGAACATACTGTGCTTACCAAAGAAGAACAGAAGAGGAACATGTTAAAGAACAGAAGAGGAAGCATATTCTGCATGTCTGCATGCAAGTTGAGTGACTTTTGTCATTTGGGTCAGTCGACCATTTCAGGCGGTTGGATGAAGATCCTACGTGTCCTAACCCTTCTTCTTCCTCATCTCTGATTCTTCCCATATAGAACACCGCATGGGCCGCCGGATGAACCACCGGCCCCGACCCCCCGCCCTCCCTTGAACCGCCCCCACCGCCTGTGTTCCTCCGCCATCCCCACCCCCACCCCCGCCCCCACCCGCGTCGAGTTTTCTTCGTTCGGCGAGGCCCCACCTCCGCCCCCACAACTACCGTCCCCACACGAGCCCCTTCCTTCGCACCGGCGAACTCTCGCGAGCTCTGAAAAATCGAATGACCCCATTTTGAAATTTAGTCTACTGTCATAGTGTGGAATATAAAAGGGGAAAACCATAAGCATTGCAAGTATAGTGTTGAGCATGCCATGGCGGATCTAAAGGTGCAAACCAGAAAAAGGCAACTTCGCAACCAATGTTGCTTTCAACTAGCAAGTAAGTGATGGACAAGAAATCAGAGTAAAGCAGTGCCGATCTATTTTCTTGCTGTGATAAATAAGTTGAGCAGATACGAAAGAGTACCGCCTCTGGTGCGGCGCCGTGTATGCATCTGCTGAGAATTTGACGGTGCTGCTGTAGCGATGGCTGTCGGTGGCGTGGAAGCAAATCTAGGAGGGTAGACGGTGGCGGCGGGGCGCGATGGACAAGACGGTCGTAGGAGCGGCGCCAGCAAGGTGGTCGACGGCGGGGATGAAGCGAGAGGACGGGATGCAAGGATCCCGGTCCGAAGCCACATATGAGAGAGGTCGATCTCTTGTAGTGGACGACGGCGTCGGGGTATCAGCTCCGGCATGGTGGAGGAGGACGGCGGTGGATGGGGTGGCGGACAGAGGAGGTTGGGGTGGAGAGGCTGTTTTGGCGCCCATGGAGTACGAATGGGGAAATGGAGGGAGAGAGGAAGGGGAGAACCATGTCTTTAGGGTGCGCTTGTCCCAAATGCGAGGAAATTTATGAACTTAGCCCCCGTTTAAAATTTCCTACATCACAACAATATTAATCGGTTGGGGATAGGACGGTAATCTCGCATACACCGAATATTTGCCGACGAGAGTTTCTTTTTGGCGCCCACCGTGTATGAATCGGGGAAGGAGCCGATTTATGCCGAGGAGACACCGTGTTTTGGCGCCCACTGTGTATGAATCCGGGTGAGAGGCGGTTATGTCACGTTTGAGTGAAATTACAAACCTACCCCTATCAAAACTTATAGAAATAGAGCCGATAGGCTTTGCGTGTCATGGATAGGCAGTAATTTCCATCTCACAGATTTTGGTTTTGGGCGGTTACCGCGACTTTCCCCGCTTCATTCAAATTTTTCCAGAGTAAGAGTGCACGTTTACCATGGCAACTCAATTCGAATCCAATTTGTATTCTATTTTTGTTCGGGCAGGATCCATTTGCGGTTGGAATAAAATTCTATATACATCATTTTTTTATATACTTCCAAAAGCACAACACCATTTATACATAAATATGGTTTACAAATGGCATGATCTCAGATTCATAAGGCTATATCCATCTTAATTTGGATTTCCAAATATTTGAAACCAGTTTATGTTGAAATCCAATGTATGCGTTCCTCGCTAACTGTCTCCAATTAATGTGTGTTTCATGCGGTTTTTTTACTTCTCAAACATGTATAATGTGTTTCACACACGCAACATATAGTGTAATGCCGTTTAGACATTAATTGCATATAAATCATGCATTGTCTCTAATTAAAGAATCTATGGATCTCTAATATTAATAAACTATATAACATTACAGTGTCCCCAAATTCAAATGAATATGCATGTTTGATACACCAATTTGCGTTATGATATTATCGATGTCGTGATCTCCGGTTTAAATATTTGAATCCCCTTTAATCCAGATATTCGTCTCATATAGCTATCACTCATGCTTATATAGGAGTATCTCTCTAGACCTATACGCGTTCATCGTTTCTCGGGTATCTCTCGTGCTACCTGTATGTAGACAATGATCTTTTATCTTCGCAACACACTGACGGTACTCTCTCCCTTGACCTTCATCACTCTATCTCTCTCTAAGTGTATCTCGCTCCCTGCTTTGTGTCTTTAACTATGATTCTCCATGTGAAATCTCTTTCTCTCACACAAACACAAACTTCGTCTCCCGGGGTCTCACTTCTCTCTACTATTCCCCTGTGTGCCACTCGCACACCCACTCTCGCACAGAGATGTCTTTCGCTCCTTAGATTTGAGAAGCTATGACTCTTCCTCTTAAATATCTCTTTCTCACACACAAACACAAACTCTGTCTCCCAGGGTCTCATATCTCTCCACCATTCTCTTGTATGTCGCTCACACACACTCTCTCTCCCTAGAGATATCTTGCGTTCCCTCATATGTCTCTCTAGCTATCACTCTCGTTGTGAAATATCTTTCTCTTTCGCATACACAAAACTCCGTCTCTCGGGATCTCATTTCTCTCTGATATTTGTTTGTATGTGACTCACATGCACACTCTCTCTATCTCTCTCACACCCACACACATAACTCAGCCTTCTGATCCACTCGACTCCTATCTCTAACACACACTAGCTAGCATCTTTATCTTTCTATTTATCTGTTTCTCTGTAACGCCCACGATGCGGCTATATCTCCCACGTGTCGAGGCACGACTTAGAGGCATAACCGCATAGTGGTTTAGTCGCAAGAAGGGTAATCTTCACACAATCCCATGTAATGAACAAGAATGGGATAAAGAGTTGGCTTACAATCACCACTTCACACAATACATAAATATTATTCATACATCATCCAAAATACAAACATATAGACCGTCTACGGTCAAAATCCAGAAGAAAAATAAGACAACCCCAAATGCTAGATCCCCGATCGTCCCAACTGGGCTCCTCTACTGATCATCAGGAAAAGACACATAGTAACGACCACGTTCCTCATCGAACTCCCACTTGAGATCGATGCCATCATCTGCACTGGCATCGTCGGCACCTGCAACTGTTTTGGTAGAATCTGTGAGTCATGGGGACTCAGCAATCTCACACCCGCGAGATCAAGACTATTTAAGCTTGTAGGAAAGGATGGAGTAATGTGGTGGAGCTGCAGCGGCAAAAGCATATATGGTGGCTAACTTGCGCAAAAGAGAGCGAGAAGAGAAGCAACGGAACGGTCGTCATCTAGCAATGACCAAGAAGTGATCCTGAACTCCTACTTACGTCATACATAACACAGACCGTGTTCACTTCCCGGACTCCGCCGAGAAGAGACCATCACGGCTACACACGCAGTTGATGTATTTTAATTGGGTCAAGTGACAAGTTCTCTACAACCGGACATTAACAAATTCCCATCTGCCTCATAACCACGGGCACGGCTTCCGAAAGATAATACCCTGCAGGGGTGTCCCAACTTAGCCCATCATAAGCTCTCACGGTCAACGAAGGATAAACCTTCTCCCGGAAAGACCCGATCAGTCTCGGAATCCCGGTTTACAAGACATTTCGACAATGGTAAAACAAGACTAGCAAATCCCCCGAATGTGCCGACAAATCCCGATAGGAGCTGCACATATCTCGTTCTCAGGGCACAACGGATGAGCCAGACGTCGGGTTGGCATAGACCCTGGTTGCCCAGGGGGCGCCGGACATCGCTCGGTTTGGGCCAGCACTCGAAGGAGCACTGGTCCGGGGGTTTAAAATAAAGATGACCCTCGGGCTCGCGAAAACCCGGGGGAAAAGGCTTAGGCGGCAAATGGTAAAACCAAAGTTGGGCCTTGCTGGAGGAGTTTTATTCAAGGCGAACTGTCAAGGGGGTCCCATAAATCACCCGACCGCGTAAGGAACGCAAACTCAAGGAACATAATCCCGGTATAATAGTAACTAGGGCGGCAAGAGTGGAACAAAACACCAGGCATAAGGCTGAGCCTTCCACCATTTACCAAAATATATAGATGCATTAATTAAATAAGAGATATTGTGATATCCCAAACATATCCATGTTCCAACATGGAACAAACTTCAGCTTCACCTGCAACTAGCAACGCTATAAGAGGGGCTGAGCAAAAGCGGTAACTTAGCCAATCAACGGTTTCCTAGGAAAGGATGGTTAGGGGCTGACATGGCAAAATGGGAGACATGATATAGCAAGTGATAGGTAGCGGAGCATGGCAATAGAGCGAAAAATTAGCAAAGCAAAGATAGAAGTGATTTCGAGGGGTGGTCATCTTGCCTGCAAGATTCTCATAGTTGTCGAAAGCTTGATCCTCGTAAGCGTACTCGACAGGTTCCTCGTTCACGAACTCGTCTCCCGGCTCTACCCAAGATAAGAACACAAGCAAACGGAACCACAATCAATCACGAGAAATGCACAAGCAACATGATGCAAAACATGTATGATATGCGATGCATAAGCGTGCTCCGGAAGGAAAATGATGAACATGGCAGTAACTTGGCAAACCAAGCATGCCACTGGAAAGATGAGATGATTTCGGTCGAAATCGATATAAAGATCACCGGAATCGGATGCACGGTTTGCAAATGGCAAGCAAAACAAGAATGACACGAATCTGCGATCAACAGCATGATAGCACTTAAAATACAACAAGTAACAAAGCTACAGCACCCCAACATAGCAACAAAGCATATGGAAGAAATCTACAGGATATGCTTGACAAAAGATGAACACTGAGCTACGGCTAGTTCACAACGTATCAAGCTCAAACAAGCATGGCAAAAGTGCAAAAGATAACAGGTTCACAGACTTGGTGAAAAACTGGACATGGCAGAAAACAGCATCAGGTAGCAATGTTCAGAGCAGGACATCAACATGCTACGGGAACTTAACATAGCAAAACAAGGCACGACAGTGTTCTAATAAATGCACATGACAAAAGTCCCTTACTGACCATAAGCCAAAAAGGACCAGAAGATATGATGGCAAGCATGTAAACATAGCAAATTTCGTTATCACGTTTCAGACTTAGCAGAAAACAGAGCATGGCAGAAATAATAATATGTAGGCCTCTTCGTGAGCTTGATGCACTCACTACAGAGCAATGCATCACAAAGCAAGCACACCTACAGCAATATGGCATGTATATGAAGCTAACAATGGCAAGAACAATTGCATATCATGTATGACTCAACTACAATAAGCTTGGCAAAATTGCATATCATGTTAAGAATCTGCCAGAAATATTTTAGAGCAAAAGTAGAGCAAGATTGAGTCATGCTATGTAATCATAATTGCAAACAAGTGCAGGAATGGATCAATTACAACTATCAGCTACAAAACATCCTTACTGAACATCTCCAAAATATGCATGGATCTCTCTGTAGCATCAAGTTTACATGGCAACAAAATAATAGCAGACAAAGACAGAAATCACTAAGTCCCTGAAATCAGAAACATTACGGAGCCTACTTTGCATGCTTGTGCTAGTCACCACAGAGATCACAAAAATACATGGACTACACCACTGGAAAGGTGGCATGTCATACTTCAAAACACATGTAGGGCTCATGCCCATAAGATGCACAGAATTAAATATACAAAAATGACAAATCTCCAATTTCTGATAAGAACCAGAGAATAACAGCAACTAGCCCTCTTCCAACAGAGATTTGGGCATCAAGATGACCTCTAACGAACATGGTGGAATTGAACAAAATGAAGAGCATCACGAGACAAACAATTTGACATATTACACGCGCGAATCGGAGCTACATGCAAAGAGTTATGGAGCTATGAACATGGCAAGATGCTGTGAAAAATTACAGGACTTAGAAAAAATAGAGGGGGCTCGGGGGAAAAGTCGACGCCGGTTATACCGATCGGATCTGGCGATGCTCGTGCTCGGGCTCGGGGCTCCGGCCGCCGGAGTGAGGAGGCAGAGGCCGGAGGGCGCCGGTCGACGGGGCGGCGCGGAGGGCGGCCGGAGGGCGCGGGCGCGCGGGCCCGGGCGGCGCCGGCGTCGGGCAAGGCGGCGGGGACGGCGGCGAGGCGACGGAGCACGACGTCGAGGCGACGGCGTCGGCCGGCGAGGAGAAGGCGGCGGCGCGGCGAGGAGAAGGCGGCGGCGCGGGCAGGCGCTGGTGCGGGAGGCGGCGGGCGGCTCGGGCCCGGGAGGGCCCCAGACGGGCCGGCGGGCCGCGGCGTACGGGCGCGGCGACGGCGACACGTGGCGGCGCGGGAGTGGCTGCGGTGGGCGGCACGGTTGTCCGGCGGGCGCTGGACGCGTCCGCCCGCGGAGAGGAAATTTTCTAGGGTTTGATTTGTGATTCGTTTTCGGGGGAGATGCAAATAAATAGGTAGAGGGAGCTAGGAGACTCCAAATGAGGTGTGGTTTTCGCCCACACGATCGTGATCGAACGACCTAGAGCATGGAAGAGAGTTTGGTGGGGTTTTGGGCTGGTTTTGAGGGGGTTTTTGCCGGACACTCAAATGGACTTTGCGGATGCCCGGTTAACTGTTGGAGTACCAAACGACCTCCGAATGGAACGAAACTTGACCGGTAGTCTCCGGGTGGTATAATAAGGCCACTTGACAAGCCTCGGTCCATTCCGAGAAAGTTTGACACCCGCACACGAAAGAAAATAAGAGGGATGCGCCGGAGGAGATAGGAGCACCGGATTGCAAAACGGACAACGGGGAAAATGCTCGGATGCATGAGACGAACACGTATGCAAATGCAATGCACATGATGACATGATATGAAATGCATGACATGACAAAATGCAAAACGAAAAACAAAACCCGACCACGGAAGGAATATCATAACACATAGCCGAAAATGGCAAGAGTCGGAGTTACAAATATGGCAAGTTACATGCGGGGTGTTACATTCTCCATCAACCTTCTTTCTCGCCCTCACTCTTGATTCCTATCATGCACACTATATATGTTTCTCTCTACATGCAGTCAAGTGCCCTCTTTTTATCTTTCTCTCACACACACATAACTTAACCCTCTGAACCACCCGACGGTCATCTCCAACACTCAAACTAGCCGATGTCCCTCTAGCTAGCATCTCTATCTCTGTATCTATTTGTAGTTTCTCCGTCAACATTTGTTTCTCGCACGCACTCTTGCTTCCTATCACCCACACTATATATGTCTCTCCATACATGCATTTATAGGTTGATCTCTTTTGCACAATCGTTGTGTCTCGCTCCCTCTGCTCGCCATAGATGCATGCTCCAGCCCACGCCACTATCTCTTAAAGACAAAAACACATGCTCAATTATCGAGCCTTCTTCCCTGCACTCTAACATGCATGCATATTGTCATACCGATCTCTCCCATATCATTGATCTTATGACTTATGTCTTCTTTCTTTTATCTCGATCATGCTCGCGTGCACACACACACATCCTACGTATACATGTACACCTCGAGCACATGCACGTTCAAGGTCTCCTATGTCTCCATACATAGTTAATTACCCTCAACCCTAACACCACATCAAATCGTTCTCTTCTTGTGTGCACATAACTTCCGCCTGGATGGGTAAAACACACACTCACACTTAACAATCTCCTTCTAGATACCCCTCCTCTCTCACTCTTCCCCTATATCCCCGAAACCAATAAGACCATCCATTCATTTAATTCCTGCCTACATGCACCATTGATATATAGTAGTCTTCCTCGGTGTCTCTCGAACAAACACGTTCTCTCGACGTCTACTCCTCTCACGTGCACACGCCTTCTCTTCCCTCTCTACATGCCTTTTCTCTCTCGCACCCCCTCGTTGGTGGCCTCTGTCATACACTATGATGAAGCCACACACACACACTTAAATTACATTCGCCACCGAGGACCCCGCGTCACACACACACACGCACCCACCCCCACCGCCCCCACACACACTAAGACTCCATCTCACACACATGCTCTAGGCGGAGCATTTGTTCCTACCACCCTTCGTCCAACCTTACCCGTATGATAAGCAATCACCTTAATTTACTTGTAACATGGACAAATTCCACTTTACTTTAGTAGTTAGCAAACTTATCATCTCTACTCTTATAAAAAACCGAGTTTGTCGTGGAATTTTCACGGCAGATGTCCTCGAGTTAGGACTTAGTCGTGGAGCCATCGCAACTAGGAAGCTTAAAGGGGTTAATGCGAGACAAGGAACACGAGGGTTTATACTGGTTCGGCCCCTTACGGTGAAGGTAAAATCCTACGTCCAGTTTGAGGTGGTATTGATTAGGGTTACGATCACCAGGGAGCTAAACTGCTATGCCCGGCTCTCGATGAGATTGTTGTTGTCCCTAAACCGCTGCCGGGTCGTCCCTTTATATAGGGAGGCCGACGCCCAGCAGCCCTCAGAGTCCCTGCCGGCTCATAAGAGTGTCCGGCTCGGACTCTCAACTATACTTGCCTTATACTACAAGTTCTACCATAATAATGATTGTAACTACGGGCCTTAAGCCATATCCGGGTCTTAAGCCCATCTCTGGCCCATCGTCTTCAAGCTTGGCTCCGGGCTTCTGGCAACGACCATATGAATAACCCGGCCTCTCTTGGCGGGTGACTCTAAGGTCTATATCCTCAACATTAGGCCCCAGATTGATTTGAGCCGGCTCATGTCAATCTTCAATCCTTTCGACAGAAAAAATCGTCGGCTTACCATTCATGTGAAGGCCATAACCCGGCGTGACGTCATCCTCTGGACTCCGGATAATCCGCCGTGACGTCATCTTCCAGTAAGCCCGTTTTTTACTCCACCAGATCCGCAACGGATCTTTGCCTTTACTGTCATTCCGAAAATCGAGGCGTCGTGGGGGGAGATAACCACGCCACGGTCTCCTTGATTCTTGCGCCCGCTTTATAAGCTTGCCTTATAAATAGGCCGGCCGGACGGGCTTCTCTGCCACTCTTCTTCCTCCTCGCGCCTCTGCCTCTCTGCCTGAGCTTGCACTCCGCCGCTGTCGTCTCGCCTCCGATCTTCATCAACCTTGGCCGCTGCATCAGCCTGACTCGGACCAGACAAACGGCGGCGACCCCCGCACCTTTTCAGCTCCGGTAAGTCCTCACTACCCCGTAGAGCAGATCTGCAGTAGGGTTCATCCACGTTCTTCGTGTTCGTCACCATTGCCCGCAAGCTTCGGTAGTTCTCATAGTTACTGCCCCTGCTTGATCTTAGACCTGCATAGAACTAGTGTGGTAGTTGTTTAAGATCCATTTCACACGCAAGTAGTATTCCTTGTACTGCATAAGAACTTTGTTTCGAACCCAAGAACTCCCTCACTGCTGTTTCTAGGTCTAGAAATTTTTTCTTTTGCCCGACCCTTTTGATCCAAAAAAGTTACTGCAATATGTGAAACCTGTTTTACCACACTTAGTAAAAACTGCAACCATTGAATCTTGGCGGCTTACAATTCCGGTTTAAAGAAACCACGCGCCGTAGAATCCTCCGGCTTAAAGAAAACCATGCTTCGTAGAATCCTCCGGCTTAACTGTGATAAGGCCGTAGATAATCAATTTATTCTGAATGCCCCTGCGGCTTAAATAACCCACTGTACATGAGTATATACCATTAGTCCCCTTCATAAGCCGCCACCTTAGTTTTGAACTGTAGATCTCCGTCTTATAATTAACCCGGACATTTTTCCTTTCTGTCATAGACTGCCGACTTTCACCATGCCTCCCAAAGCTCCCATTACTTGCAACTGGATGAGGTCCAACGTGACCGAGACCCTAGCTGATTTCGTTAAGTCCGGATATCTGCCCAAGAAGGAAGTCATGTCCTACCGTGCCCCTGACCCGTCAGAAGAAAAGCCACAGCTAAAGGATGGGGAGGTAGTGATTTTTGCGGATCACATGAGCCGGGGCTTCGCACCGCCCGGCTCAAAGTTCTTTAGGGACGTGCTCAACTTCTTCGACCTGCGGCCTCAAGATATAGGACCCAACTCAGTATCCAACATCTGCAATTTTCAAGTCTTCTGCGAGGTTTACCTTGGAGAAGAGCCTAGTCTGCTGCTCTTCAGAGAGTTGTTTTACTTAAACCGTCAGAATGAGTGTCCAATGGGCCAAGTCTGGAGTTAGGTGGCATCTCCATCCAGCGGCGTAGGGACTGTCTTTTCCCTTACGCAGAGCCACCGAGCCACCCAAAGGACTGGAACATGACTTGGTTCTACTGCCAAGATACATCCCCGGCTGATGAGAGCCTGCTGCCCGGCTTTCGCCCAACACGTCTAGAGCCGACTCACCCACTATCGGACAAGCTGACTCAAGCGGAGCGCCAGCCTCTGCTCCCAACTATCAACAAGATCAAGGCTCTCCTGGGCAATGGTCTAAACGGAATCGACCTGGTCCGGGTCTGGATCTCATGGCGGGTGATCCCATTAAGCCACCGCCCCGGCTTAATGTGTGAGTACACAGGACGAAAGGATGATCCTCAGAGACACAGCCGCAATGATCTTCCAGAAGACGTTGCAGAGGAGATGACCAAGGCTCTTTTAAACGAGAGCCTGGCAGACTGCGGAAGGACCGGGTTAGCCGCCTTCTGCAAGACCAACCCAGCCCCAGCGGTAAGCCGCTGACTTTAACTTTTTATCTTCTTCTGCATATAACCTTCATCTGAACCGTTTTAAGAATTCATCATTGCATTTTTCAGGCTGATGATAAGTTCTGGCGGGTCAAATATGACCATGAAGCGGCCAAGAAGGCCAGGAAGGCGAAGAAAGCCGGCAAGAAAGCCGCCCCTCGCAAAAAGGGAAGCAGGCCTACTGCTTCGGAGCTGATGCAATTAAGCGACAGCTCCGAGTCAGAGGTAACCCCTAAGCCTTTAAGTTCTTGTTGTATTTGTTGTTTGTTGCTGTCCGCCTTATCAACACTTGCTCATTGACAGGATGACACCGGCGCCAGTAACCCGGTGGTTGAAGAGGTAATGTCACTTTCCTCCGACTCGGAGCCCTTGCCACAGCTGAAAGTCCGAAGGGTAACCCGGAAAGTAAGCTTTTCACATCCTTTAGCTTATCAAGACCCTCAATTTATTTTGAAGCGACAGGTTCACGAAAGCCGGCGTCACACCCAGACCAACAAGGACACCGACCTCTCCGCCGGGTTACCCGACGCAACAAGGAAGCGCCGAACTGAGGTTTTTTCCCACTTATACCCTTTTCACCCGTTGGCGGGTGTTATCCGTCAGCCACTCAACTCTTCTGACTCCAATTATCAGGAGACCTCCCCCTCCTCGGGCGACTCCATGCAGTCGAATCTGCCGGCTTTCAAGACCGCGCCCGGGTAACGATAATCATCTCATGTTGTTCTTGATCTTTACTCATATTGTTTGTACTAACCTTTGTTGTTCTTTTAGTGCCCAGGCAAAGCTCACCAAGAGGGTGAAGAAGACCAAGTCGGCCGGAGTGCCGGATTTGCCTGAGCCGGAGGTGACAGTCCAAGAACCGCCAGCTACCTCCGCCCCCGAAGCCACCACTCCAATGGACACGGCACCTGAGGCCACTGGCCCGACTACCAAGGCAACAACCGAAGCTTCTGTTAACCCAGAGGCCTCCAGCTCGGCTCCACCAGCAGACAACCCGGACGTGGTAATCACCCGGACGGAGTTCGTTGAGCCGGGGAGACCTACCGTGCTGGCCAAGTGCTCCGCCAAGGGGGAGTTGCTGCAGCCCCACCGGGTGAACCTGGATCTCTCCAACTACACCAATCTGAGCATTGGAGAGCTCGTCTCTGGCTAAATGAGCCAAGTACACAAGAGCCGGGACGCGGAGGTCGCCATGGTAATCCAGATCCAGCAAAAATCTGAGGTATCCTTCTGCTGTCTTCTTACTTACTGCATAGTTACCTTTGCCATGCTAGCCCCCAAGTCGACGACTTATGATTGAATATGTTGTAGACTTAGGTTCCGGCTTACTCAATTAAGCCGGCAGTATGTAGATAGATACGTTCAATATGCATTAGCCCCCATGTGCCAAGTGTCTTTGCTTGGAAAACGCTTGGGACTTATATAATGACTGTTAATAACCCCGAAATTTATACAGGCTGTGGGCAAGAAGCTAGAGGCGGACCTTGCGGATCTCAAGAGCCGGCTGAAGATGCAGGAGATGGAGACCCGGAAAGCAAACGCCAAGTTTGTATCTAGCATCGCCACTCAAGAAAAGTTGAAGACCGAGTTTGATGCTGAGCGAAAAGCCTGGGCCGAAGAGAAGGCCGCACTGGTGACCCGAGCGGAACAGGCGGAGAAGGCTCTCTCTGAGAAGACCGCCGAGCTCTCCGGCCTAAAGCGCCAGGTTTCCCAAATGGTGGCCGCCATCTTCGGTAAGTCGCCTCACCGGCTTTCATCAATGTTGGAATGTTTATATCTCACTATTCATCCTTGCCGCCGGCTTATCTGATTCTGTTAAACAGGCCCCAGAAGTGCCAACCTCAACCAGAGTGTGGTCACCAAGCTAAAGGCCGTGTATACCCTGGTGGAACAGCTCTACACCGGGTCACAGCGTGCCTTAGCTGTGGTGGCCCTATCCAACGAGGTGCCAACTCACCTGGCCGAAGTCCTGCGTCGGCTCGCCGTTCTGCCTCAGCGGATCCAAGAGCTGCGACGGGCCTCTGCGAGAGCCGGAGCAATCGCCGCGCTGAGCCGGGCCAAGGCATTCCTGCCGGAGCTAGACCCGACAGACATCGCCCTGGGTTATCCAAGCCTGAAGGAAGATGACTCAGCTTTCGATCAGAAGGATTTCGCAGCCTGCGTGAAGGCGGTACGCCCGGTGGCCACCCTTATGGGGAACGACATGGATCTGACCAAGTACCAGCCGGGTTATGATGCGGAGAATCAGAGGATTCCAACCCCTCGCTATGAAGCCCTCAACCTGATCCCTCCGGCTCGTCAGCACACCTTCGCCCCAGAGATTGACCCGGCCGGGTTAATTGACGAGGAAGCCCAATTCGAAGCTCTCAGCGGCATCGACTGGAAGTCATCAACCTTCCAGGTCTTGGGATCAGCCGGAGGAGAAGACAGGAACGAGCCGGAGACTTCAACTCAGCGGGCATCGTGACTCGGCTGGCGGTTTACCAAACAATGCTCCACCCGTTTTTAGACTTGATGAGTTTTTGTAATAGAGTAGGTGCAACAGTTCATCTCTGCCATGCCATCGTGCACGTATTGAATGCGAAAGTCCTTTGAAGTTGTCTCTTTGATGTTTCTCTGGGTTATAACCATCTCTTTGTTTTTCTCAACCTCAAAGAGGTGCCTTTAAGTATCCTGCATAGAAAGGCAAATCACAAGTCTCAAGGCGGCTTACCGCCCTGAGAATCAGGTGTTTTGGATAGATAACCCGGAATATGAATTAAAAAGGACTGGTCCTCCATGATATCCTTAACACAGCCGTAATAACACACTTAGCGGCCTGTAAGCATACTTCCGGTTTAGATAACCCGGGTCACAAGGTTGGTATCTTAACTCCGATTTACCTGTCGTAATGACACCCATGGCGTTCAACTAACACTGTAAACCAAAGTTAAGTCGGCAAAGTGAGACCCGGCCGTACACACCTTGACATAATCAGAGTAAGCTTGTGATAAAGCAGAGGAACTTAGGGGCTTCCGGTTCGAATACGACCAGAGACCCGGCCCAAAGGGGTTAAGCTAAGATTCGGATACGATCACATAGCCCCCAGTGGGTGTGGCGATGCCAATCAAGAGGGTACTGGCAGCTATGTTCTCTTTGGTTCGAATACGACCCATGTTTGAACAGGAAGCCCCCAAGTGATTTTTAAAATTGTTTAACGACGCTGATTCGAATGCGATCCACGTCGGTTCTCACAGGGGTTAAACTATGATTCAAATATGACCAAGGATAACCTCCCAATGAGCTCGGCACTTTGCCAATCAAATGGGTATCGACAGCTATGTTCTCTTTGGTTCGAATACGACCCATGTTTGAACAGGAAGCCCCCAGGTGACTTTTACTGCTTACGGCTAGATTCGAATACGATCATAAGCCGGATCCTCCTTTAAGTCATCATGGAATCTTGTAATAAAAACAACACGTGCATATTTGGAGGGGAAAAAAGGACAGAGGTCCTGCTTTATTGCTTATCATAATATATACATGACTGGGAGAAATATGTACACTACAAGAGCCGGTGGCTCAAGTGTAGTAAGGCCGCAGCTGAGCTATGTTCCACGGCCAACGGGTCTCTTCCTCCGACTTACGTGAATCTTTGTGCTCCCGAATGTCAATGAGGTAATATGACCCGTTGTGCAAGTTCTTGCTGACCACAAAGGGCCCTTCCCAAGGTGGGGATAACTTGTGTGCATCTATTTGATCCTGGATGAGCCGGAGCACAAGGTCGCCTTCCTGGAAGACCCGGGATTTGACCCGGCGGCTATGATAACGGCGCAGGTCTTGTTGGTAAATCGCTGAACGGGCTGCCGCCACATCACGCTGTTCGTCCAACAAGTCAAGAGCATCTTGGCGCGCCTGTTCATTATCCGTCTCAACATAAGCCGCCACGCGAGGTGAGTCGTGACGGATGTCACTGGGGAGGACTGCTTCTGCTCCATAAACCATGAAGAAAGGCGTGAAGCCTGTAGACTTGTTAGGAGTAGTGTTGATGCTCCATAACACGGAGGGCAACTCCTCCACCCAATAACCCGGCGTCCATTGCAAAGGGACCAAAAGCCGGGGCTTGATGCCCTTCAGAATCTCCTGATTAGCTCTCTCAGCTTGACCATTGGATTGAGGATGAGCCACTGAAGAAACATCAAGTCGGATATGCTCTCGTTGACAAAACTCTTCCATGGCGCCTTTGGAAAGATTGGTGCCATTGTCAGTTATAATGCTGTGCGGAAAGCCAAAGCGGAAAATCACCTTTTTCATAAATTGAACCGCCGTGGCTGCATCGCACTTACTAACTGGCTCAGCTTCCACCCACTTTGTGAATTTATCAACTGCCACCAAGAGGTGGGTCTTCTTATCCTTGGACCTTTTAAAAGGCCCAACCATATCAAGCCCCCAGACCGCAAAGGGCCAAGTGATTGGGATCATCCTCAGCTCCTGAGCCGGCACATGAGCCCGTCGTGAGAACCTCTGGCAACCATCACATTTACTGACCAAGTCCTCTGCATCAGCATGAGCCGTCAACCAATAAAAACCATGACGGAAAGCTTTGGCCACAAGGGACTTTGAGCGGGCATGATGGCCACAATCCCCTTCATGGATCTCACGCAAGATCTCTTGACCTTCCTCAGGGGAGACACAACGCTAAAATGCTCCTGTAACACTGCGATGATGCAACTCGCCATCGATAACGATCATTGACTTAGCCCGCCGGGTTATTTGCCTGGCCAGAGTTTAACCCTCAGGCAACTCTCCCCGGGTTATATAAGCCAGATATGGCATTGTCCAGTCTGGTATGACATGAAGAGCCGCCACCAGTCGTGCCTCCAGGTCGGGGACAGCCAAGTCTTCCTCTGTAGGCAACTTAACCGAAGGGTTATACAGGATGTCCAGGAAAGTGTTAGGCGGCACCGGCTTTCGTTGAGAGCCCAGCCGGCTTAGAGCATCAGCCGCCTCGTTCTTCCTGCGATCAATGTGCTCCACTTGGTAGCCCTGAAAGTGCCCAGCAATGGCATCAACCTCGCGGCGATAAGCCGCCATGAGAGGATCCTTAGAATCCCACTTGCCTGATACTTGTTGAGCCACCAAGTCTGAGTCACCAAAGCACCATACCCGGCTCAAGCTCATCTCCTTAGCCATCCGGAGACCGTGGAGCAAGGCCTCGTACTCAGCCGCGTTGTTAGTGCAAGGAAACATCAATTGTAGCACATAATGGAACTTGTCACCTTTAGGGGAAGCAATACAACGCCAGCTCCCGAGCCCTCCAACTGCCTGGACCCATAGAAATGAATAGTCCAATACGTGTTATCTGGCTTTTGCTCGGGCACTTGTGATTCTGTCCAATCATTGATGAAATCCACCAAGGCCTGAGACTTAACAGCAGTGCGTGGCACATATTTGAGACCATGAGGTCCAAGGTCTATAGCCCACTTAGCAATTCTCCCTGTGGCCTCTCTGTTTTGAATGATATCACCAAGGGGGGCAGAACTGACCACAGTGATGGGATGACCCTGAAAATAATACTTAAGTTTCCGGCTTGCCATGAACACACCATATACCAGCTTCTGCCAATGCGGGTACCGCTGCTTGGACTCAATGAGCACTTCGTTGACATAATAAACCGGCCGCTGAACCGGATGCTCCTTACCCTCCTCCTTGCGCTCCACCACAATAGCCACACTGACGGCTCGTGCGTTTGCCGCCACATACAGTAGTAAGGGCTCCTTATCAACCGGAGCAACAAGGACTGGGGGCTCTGCCAGCTGCTTCTTCAAATCCTCAAAGGCGGTATTAGCTGCATCATTCCAGACAAAGTTATCAGTTTTCTTCATCAACTGATATAGGGGCATGGCCTTCTCACCCAAACGGCTTATAAACCGGCTTAAAGCAGCGATGCGACCCGCCAAGCGCTGGACGTCATTTATACACGTCGGCTTAGCCAGGGAGGTGATGGCCTTGATCTTCTCCGGGTTAGCCTCAATGCCTCTGTCAGAAACCAAGAAGCCCAAGAGTTTGCCTGCAGGAACACCAAATACAAACTTGGCCGGGTTAAGCATCATCTTATAGACCCGGAGATTATCAAAGGTTTCCCTTAAATCATCTATCAGGGTTTCCTCTTTTATGGATTTAACCACAATATCGTCCACGTAAGCGTGAACATTGCGACCAATCTGTTTATGAAGACAGTTCTGTACACAACGCTGGTAAGTCGCCTGTGCACACTTGAGTCCAAAGGGCATAGACACATAGCAGAAGGCTCCAAAGGGAGTGATGAAAGCCGTCTTCTCCTGGTCCTTAACTGCCATCTTAATCTGATGATAACCGGAATAAGCATCCAAGAAACTTAAACGTGCACAACCCGCCGTAGCATCAATGATTTGATCAATACGGGGGAGGGAAAAAGGATCAGCCGGACACGCCTTGTTCAAGTCCGTGTAGTCCACACACATCTGCCAGGTGCCGTTCTTCTTGAGTACGAGCACCGGGTTAGCTAATCACTCTGGGTGAAAGACTTCAACGATAAACCCGGCCGCCAAGAGCCGGGCTACTTCTTCGCCAATAGCTTTCTGCCTTTCCTCATTAAACCGCCGAAGGAACTGTCTGACCGGCTTAAATTTCGGATCAACATTGAGAGTATGCTCAGTGAGTTCTCTAGGTACACCTGGCATGTCAGAAGGTTTCCACGCGAAGATGTCCCTATTCTCACGGATGAACTCGATGAGCGCGCTTTCCTATTTTGGATCCAGATTTGCACTGATGCTAAACTGCTGAGATGAGTCACCTGGAAGAAAATCAACAAGTTTAGTCTCATCAGCTAATTTAAATTTCATTGCCGGCTCTTGTTCTGTGGTTGGCTTTTTCAAAGAGGTCATATCTGTTGGGTCAACATTGTCTTTGTAAAACTTCAACTCCTCTGTAGCGCACACAGATTCTGCATAAGCCGCGTCGCCTTCCTCACACTCCAGAGCCACTTTCCGGCTGCCGTGAACCATAATGGTCCCATTGTGACCCGGCATCTTGAGCTGTAAGTACACATAACACGGCCGTGCCATGAACTTGGCGTAAGCCGGCCGTCCAAATATAGCATGGTATGGACTTCTTATCTTGACCACCTCAAAGGTCAATTTCTCCACCCTGTAGTTGTTCTCATCACCAAAAGCCACTTCCAATTCGATCTTGCCAACTGGATAAGCCGACATACCAGGTACCACACCATGGAAGATAGTGTTTGACTGGCTGAGGTTCTTATCAACCAACCCCATACGGCGAAAAGTCTCATAATAGAGGATGTTGATGCTGCTGCCTCCATCCATGAGCACCTTTGTGAACTTGTATCCTCCCACTTGAGGAGCCACCACTAAGGCCAAGTGGCCCGGGTCATCCACCCAGGGAGGGTGATCCTCCCTACTCCACACTATAGGCTGCTCAGACCTCCGCAAGTAGCGTGGGACCGCCGGCTCAACGGCATTCACAGCCCTCTTGTGAAGCTTCTGATCTCGCTTGCACAGACTAGTGGTAAACACATGATACTGTCCACCACTAAGCTGCTTTGGATTGGTCTGATAACCCCCCTGCTGCTGTTGATGACCCTGGCCAGACTGTTGATTAAAGCCCCCTTGACCGTTCTGAGGACCGGAATTTGAGCCGCCGCCCGGGCCATGAAAACCGCCAGTGCCTGAGCCGCTGCCCGGGCCATTGTAATTTTTAAAGGCCTTCATGATTGCGCAATCCTTCCACAGATGAGTCGCTGGCTTCTCTCTAGAGCCATGCCTTGGACAAGGTTCATTCAACAGCTGCTCCAGCGTCGGACCTGACCCGCCGCCTCGGGGAGGGGGCCTCCCCTTGCGTCGCTGGTTATTACCTTGGGAGTTGGCGTTGGCTACAAACTCTAGGCTGCCATCGGCCTTGCACTTGCCTCCTCCTTGGTTCCCCGGGTTAAACTGAGGACCCTTGCCATTGCCGTTCTTCTTTCCCTTCCCTGTCCTTTCATCATCTGAAGGGGGATCCTTGGTACCATCGGAATCGGCGTATTTGACAAGAGCTGCCATTAGTGTACCCATATCACTGCAGTCGCGCTTAAGCCGCCCGAGTTTCATCTTCAGGGGCACAAAACGACAATTCTGCTCCAGCATTAAAACCGCTGAGCCGGCATCCATCTTGTCTGATGAGTGTATGATCTCCTTAACCCGGCGAACCCAATGTGTCGTGGACTCACCCTCCTGCTGCTTATAGTTAGTCAAATCCACAATTGACATAGACTGCCTACAGGTATCTTTGAAGTTTTGGATGAACCGGGCTTTCAGCTCAGCCCAAGACCCAATGGAATTCGGTGGTAGCCCCTTCAACCAAGTGCGGGCAGTCCCATCTAACATCATGGTGAAATACTTGGCCATGGCCGCCTCACTGACCTCCAGCAGCTCCATAGCCATCTCATAACTCTCAATCCAGGCTGCGGGTTGTAAGTCAGCTGTGTAGTTAGGCACCTTCCTAGGACCCTTGAAGTCCTTAGGTAGACGTTCATTACGGATAGCTGGCACTAAACAAGGGACGCCCCCGGTCCTGGTAGGGATACCCACATCAACGGAAGTCGTCGGATAAGCCGGGGGGGTCTGGTAAGCCGTCAATTGAGGCACTTGCTCCGCCTCTTGCCGCGCTTTGTCCTGGTCTGCTGCGTAGAAGGCTCCATTATGAGCCGGGCCATGGCTAGGAGGCGGGTCATGGCGTCGGACGTTACTTGAGCCGGTCGCCGAGACCATGTGCCTGCTGTAACTCGGGCTCTGGCCTGGATGAGGGGTCGAGTGGATCCTGTCCCGGCTGTAGGAATATGCCTCTTGCTGCGCCAGTGCTGTCTGAAGGAGTTCCCTAACCCGGCGGGTTTCAATAGCCGTCGGAGAGTCGCCGTCAACTGGGAGAGCCGCCAGCCGTCCTGCCGCAGCGACCATGTTCTCCAACGGGTTATTATAATGGCCCGGGGGTATTGGCACGTACTGAGGCGGGGCAGGGGCCACCTGGGGAGGTCCCATCACCTGTGGCTGAATAGGGGTTCCGGACCCGGGCACTATGACCCCTGGCGGGTTACTAGACCCTGCACCTGGCGTGTTGAACAGGTTGCGTGGATCGTAAACCGGAGGGAGTCGAGATTGGGCCTTTTGATGCCTCCTTCTCAGGACCTCATTGGCCGCGTTCTGATCCATCGTGAGTCGGAAAAACTGCGCCTGGATCAGCTGAGTTTGGGCATCGAGAGCCGCCCTCTCCGCAGCCAGCCTGATCCCTTCCGCTGCAAAATCCTCCTTAGCTTTAATTAGATCCAATTTTAACTGTGCCATCTCTGCATCGTGCTGAGCTTGATCTGCCGGGTCAACCGTGGCGGTTAGCAGGGCCGTCATCTTGTCCGTGAGATCCATTAGCACCTGAGCCGGAGAAGGCACCGGGTTTCCCACTCCAGCAGCGGGGTTCTGAACAGGCTGCGCACCAGCCATAAAAACTCCAACCTGACTTGGCGGCTCAAATAGGCCCGGAATACTGTCACCATCGGAACAACCCATGAGCCTGCCATCTTGAAGTTGGTACAACGAGTTTGACTCATCGGTGGCCGACTCGCCGTCAGAGCCGGCGGCCGCCTCATCCCCAGACCCAGACGGATCAGAGGGCCCTCCATGGATGCATCCCACAAAAGCGCGCCTTAAGGCAGGCCGGGCCCGGGCGGGTCGTGCGCGCTGAGCCGTTTCGATGAGATCGGCGCAGAGATCCGGCTCAGGGCCCGGCTCACCAATCTTGCCAATGAAAACATGAATTCCGCCGAAGGGGACCCAGTACCCGCACTACTAGGAAAAGGCCTACTAATGGCGCACCTAATTTGGCCATTAATGGCGCATTAGTGGTGCACCATTAGTAGCACGCCATTAGTATATTTTACTAATGGCGCACCACTGGTGCGCCATTAGTATCTGGTATACTAATGGCGCACCCCAGATGCGCCATTAGTATATACAACAGTGCGCCATTAGTATGCCTCCCAGGGGGCCATCTATACCCAGGTGCTTTGGCATACTAATGGCGCACCACAACAGGATGCGCCATTAGTAACTTCGGCATACTAATGGCGCACTATTTAGTGATGCGCCATTAGTATCCTTTGGCATACTAATGGCGCACTATGATGTGATGCGCCATTAGTTTGAATATTAGGTTTTTTTATTTTTTAATTTTCTGTTTTTTGCACAGGTTACAAAATGTATAATTGGACAAAATATAGACAGCACACATCAACAACAGATTCATCGAATACAATAGAAGATTAGTCTCTGAATACAATTCATCATTTTAGTCTCCGAATACAATTCATCATATTAGTCTCCGAATTGAAAAGACCGAACAAAGATAGAACATTATATTACAAGTCTCGAGACCGCGAGTTTGTCTTCACATTAAAAGTCGATATCGATCATCTGAACTACCATCACATAGAAGAGAGCTGCGGGCATCAGTGGGGTCATCCTCGGCGGTACCATCAGTGGTCTCAGGATCGATGGGGAAGGCGGCGTCCTCATACAAGTGAGGTTGTTCCTCCATCTCCTGGGACAGCTTCCAGAATGGCTTGTCGACGCCCGAACCCCCGGCCTCATCGTTGTTGGCCATGTTTCTCTCTAAATAGGAACAAAGTTTGGTCAAAAAGTTGGTTATTGTCAAGGAACAAGATCATGGTCTCATCATTTAGGGTTTGTCAACACCGAGGCATCCTAAAAGCTAAGCTTTTATCATTGAGGGTTTTTCGACGCCGAGGCACCCTAAAAGCCTAAGCTTTCATCATTTCGGTTTTTATCGACACCGAGGCACCCTAAAAGCCATGCATTAGTCACAAGTACGCCGGGGCACTTGATCCTACTTAATTAACTACTAAGATACCCCGGCCCATGCATTAGTCACAAGTACCCCATATGTCCTATTTTTAGCAAAGTCATGCTAAAATTCACGGAAAATTTCAGCATGACCTTTGCTGAAAATAGGACATATGGAGTACCCGAATTTGCCGGAACGGAAGTTAATCGACATTCCGGCAAACTCAAGGGCCTCTCGGGTGGACAAGGCAAAAAAGGCCTCCATCACAACATGGAAAATACATTGGCATGTGAAGAGGTGAAACAATATATGCATCTCCAAGCAGTATCATTCAACATTTTGGACAAAACACTACAAGCAACATGAGACACTGAAAACAATTGCTACCAATGAATCTACACTTCTATAACAAAATAAATCAGAAACTTAGTCTGTCATCATTAGGCAGCCACCATTAGTTATTCCGTTATGTTAAAGCAGAAATAGAAAAATAGACTGAAACAAAGAAAGAAACTACGGGTGTTGGTAGCAAGAAACAATGCAACCACCTGGAAACTTCTTATGTTTCAGTCAATCATCACAACCAATATGATTTGCTTGGAGATTCAGAGCACAACCATGATACTGAGGATATCAGAGTGGTGGAGACATTGACTGCAATAAAGATGACTAAAAGAGAACTTTTCTGCCTCCTTAGATCTATCAAACGAAAAAGTGTACAAAATGGGCTGTCTTTGAGTGGAATGCATTTTCTCAAGGTAAAACACACGCGGAAGGGTGGGTGACATGAAAAAACTGTCCATTTTGGCAGGCAATGAATGAATGAGCACTGCTGCTGTATACCAGTAAATTTTTAATGGCAGTAAATTTAGGATGCAGGTCTTGTGGGAAGAATCCAAAAACCTTGTGTAATCACATTTTTAATGGCAGTAAATTTTTAATGGCACCAGCCTCCACCCTGATGCTCATACAACATAGAGAATCTAAGAACATGAAAGCATTACCATGGGACAACCAATGGCAACAAACAAACAACCACTAACGCCATAAACTACTGTGTAAACTAGTAACTGACAGTTGAGTGCATCAAATTAAGACTTAAAAACAAAAAAAAGACTGAAGTTTGTCCTAGCTATATTTCAGGATGAATTTTCAGTTGCTCATGCTTTTTACAAATTGTAGCTACTGTTTTTTATACCTAAACAAAATTGCCCTAGCTATATTTGCTACTGTTTTTATACCTAATTTTTTGCTACTGTTTTTTTATTTGCTACTGCTTTTTTTATTTGCTACTGTTTTTATACCTAAACAAAATTTCCCTAGCTATATTTGCTACTCTTTTTTTATTTGCTACTCTTTTTATACCTAATTTTTTTGCTACTGTTTTTAAAATTGCTACTATTCTTTTAAAATTGCTACTATTTTTTATACCTAAACAAAATTACCCTAGCTATATTTGCTAATATTTTTTATTTGCTACTGTTTTTATACCTAATTTTTTTGGTACTGTTTTTGCTACTCGGTTAATTATAAAGGACCGAAGCTAGCCATGGTTCAGGGGAATGCTACTGTACTATTGATTCATTTTATACAAAAGAAATAGAGGTGAATGTGGTGAAGCTAATGAATGCTCGGCCTCCTCTCTTGTTACTCCAGTTTGAACATCAAAGTCATAAAGAACAATGACATCAAACTCAAACAATTCAAGTCTTATTATGAGGGATTGAATTCTTGGAACGGTATCCAGCACTGTGTCCACATATTTGGCAATATCTGCCTAATCAAAGCGATGATGTGTGGCGAGCAGATTTGAAGCAGGCCTTATGCAGAACCTTTTGTAGAATTGCAAAGTTTATGGTACACAAGATCGACACTTCAAGTATAAGTGATTTAATCCATACCATTAGGGACTAATAAATGTATCTTCGCCCTCCTAAGATTTCTTTCAATCTACGCCACTGCCACCTATATATATTACTCAAACTGGCCCAAGGGCCATGATGTTACAGACAAATTACAAGCCGATGTAATCCATTCAGTTAGTGAACTCTCATTGTTTCTCAAAGGAATTACAAACAAGCACAAACAGAAACTTCGTGTAAAATTCATGAGTTCACATGTACATGCTAGGTGCTTACATACACCGAGTAGTTTCAGACTGGAACCGTGTAGAACATACAGAAGATTGATTATTTGCAAACCCTACACCCTAAAATTTACAAAGGGGAAGGAGGAGGCCGGAGGGGGAGGGAGAGGTGGGGGCAGTACCTGAGGAGGCGGAGGAGGCCGGAGGGGACAAGGAGGAGGTCGGAGCGGCGCGACGGTGGCGCGGACGAGGAGGAGGGCGAGGACGAGGACGACGGGGCGGCGGCGTCGGGAGAGGAGAGGGGAAGGGGATCGAGGGCGACGTCGAGGGGCGAGGAGGAGGTCGGGGCAGCGGCGTCGGGAGAGGAGAGGGGAAGGGGCAGCGGCGTCGGGGCGTCGGGGCGGAGACGAGGACGACAGGGCGGCGTCGAGGCGGCGGGGCAGCGGCGTCGGGAGAGGAGAGGGGAAGGGGATCGAGGGCGAGGGCGAGGGAGAGAGAGGGGATAGGTTATCTTCCAACAGGTACATCCATACTAATGGCCCACCTCACCCTGGTGCGCCATTAGTATTTTTTTTTTGATTTCAGCTCGAGCCAACAGGTTATCTTCCACCTGACCTGATCCACACCAAGTTCCCTCTACTAGCTCGACTGGTCAGCAGCCAGTTCTCACACCAGGAGGTCCTGGGTTCGATTCCCAGGCTCCACAAATTTTTTATGCATTTAAAATGTTGTTTGATATTTATTTGTGTTTAAATATGTTCAAACTTGTTTAAATCATAACAGTAATATTTTTTTATAAGACAGTAATAATTTTTTAAAAAATATCATCAAACAGTAATGCCGGTGGAGCGGGGGAGGGTGCGCGGGGTGCGGGGGCCGGTGGACCGGGGGGTGCTCGGCGGCGAGGGGGACCGGATCTGGCGAGGTGGGATAGCGATCGAGATGGAGGGGATCGAGATCGAGTGTCCATGAAATTTAAAAATATTCATGATAGTTCAAAAAGTGCCCATGAAATACAATCTAGAAATGAAGGCTACGATTTAAATACAATCGATCTTAGCTAGCTATCTGTTCACAATCTTCTTGCCCTTCTTTTTCGCAAATGGAGTTCTTCTGTGGAACGGACGTCCTTTAGGTAGGGTGGTCCTGCTTCTTCTTGTGGTGTATGCTGCTACTTCATCATCGTCGTCATGTTCGATTCTCGGGTCGCCGTACTTGTCGAAGTCTTGCTCATTGGCTACTCCATCCATTCCGATGATCTTCCTTTTGCCTCTCCTCACGACAACACGACTGGGCTTTGACGGGTCGGTAATGAAGAAGCATTGGTCCACTTGGGAAGCCAGTACCCATGGCTCATTTTCGCGGTGACGTTTGCGCCTGCGGTCTTGGATTTGGCTTCGGGTATAACCATGGTGGTGAAATACCGGTCTTCTTTTAGGACGCTCTTGGCCCATCTGACACGGAACATCGGGACCTTCTCTCCAGCGTAGCTCAGCTCCCAGATCTCCTCGATCCTTCCGTAGTATCTGTCCTTGTCGTTACCGGTGTAGGATTCCATCGTTACCCCGGAGTTCTGATAACCATCGCTCTTCATGTCCTTGGCCTCGGTGTAGAATGTGTAGCCGTTGATATCGTACGCCTCATAGGTCATCAGGTTGTGCTCGGCGCCCTGTGACAAGGCGAATATGAGTTGTTCTTCCGCGAAAGAACCCTCATGTAAAGGGTACGATAGAAGCTTCTACTTGAACCAACGTGTGAAACATGAGTTGTGCTCTTTGAGTATATCTCCGTCCGTCCTCTGTTGGCCTCGGTCATTGTACGTCTTCTTAATAAAGGTTTTGTGCTCTACCACCCAAGGATCGACCACGTCTATGTGTTGTAGCGCGACTAGGTTTGCTCTTTCAAAGTCGGCGAGTCGACCCTCGAAGTCGACATGCATTTCGCGGCGACCCTCACGGTGACCCCATCCAGCGAGCCTGCCGAGGTGCCTGTTGACGGGCAGACCAACGGGGTTCTCGATGCCTAGATAATTCGTGCAGTAGGAGATGCACTCTTCGGTCAGAAAGCCCCTGGCTATGCTTCCCTCTGGACGTGACATGTTGCGAACGTATCCTTTGATGACACCATTCATCCTTTCGAACGGCATCATGCTGTGCAGGAACGTCGGCCCGAGTTGGATGATATCGTCCACGATATGGACCAGCAGATGCACCATAACATCGAAGAATGCGGGCGGGAAGTACATCTCAAGCTCGCATAGTATCACCACGATCTCTTCCTGTAGCCTTCTGAGTTGCCTCACGCCAACAGACTTCCGAGAGATGACGTCGAAAAAGTTGCATAGGCCAAATAGCGTTTCACGGACGTGCGCGTCCATGATCCCACAGATTGCAACTGGAAGTATCTGCGTCATCAGCACGTGACAGTCGTGAGACTTCATCCCGCTGAACTTCAGCTTCGCTAGGTCTAGGTATCTGATTATCTTCCCCGCATAACCGTAAGGAAGTTTTACTCCTACGAGGCAGGTGAAAAACTGCTCGATCTCCTCCTGACTTAGAGTGAAGCATGCAGGAGGGTAGTCATTTCCGGTCTTCTTGGCCTTTTTGCCTTTGCGACGACTTTCCGTGTCCTGCTTCGCCTCCTCATCATCATCATCATCATCATCATCATCATCATATATAGCGTGAAGCTCCTGCCTGATGCCCATTGATTTCAAGTCTGCCCTTCCTTTCGGCCCATCTTTGGTCCTCTCTGGCATGTTGAGCAGGGTACCAAGCAGACTCTCGCACACGTTCTTCGTGATATGCATGACATCAAGGCTGTGAGGCACACGGTGGATCTTCCAGTACGGCAAGTCCCAGAAAACAGACCTCGTTTTCCATACCTTCAGCAGCGGCTCTGGCGCCTTTCGCTTCTTTCCCGGCTCTGGCGCCTTTTGCTTCTTTCCCGGCAGTGGGCAGTCTTTCCAATTTTTCAATAGCTCGTCTATTTCCTCGCCGCTCCTCGTACGCGGGCGTCCTCGGGGTTCGGTTTCACCATCGAATAGATCCTTGCGTTTTCTCCACGGGTCATCGTCGCGAAGCCACCTTCGATGTCCCATGAACACGGTTTTCGAAGACCCGGGATCTCTATCTAGCTGGCGATACGTTGTGTCATCCATGCACCTGACGCATCCAGAAAATCCGTGGACCACCTGCCCCGCGACATATCCGTAACCGAGATAGTCGTGCACCGTCGTGAGCAGCGCGGCTCTCATAGGGAAATATTCTTTCTCTGCGGCGTCCCACGTATTGGCTGGCGTTTTCCACAGCGTGTCAAGCTCCTCTTTCAGCAGCCCCAGATACAGATTGATGTCGTTCCCTGGTTGTTTCGGTCCTTCAATTAGCATACTCATGTGAATGTACTTCCTCTTCATGCACAACCAGGGGGGAAGGTTGTACATCCACACAAACACAGGCCAGGTGCTATGTGTGCTTCTCTGGCTGCCAAACGGATTGACTCCATCGGTGCTCGCGCCCAGCACGATGTTCCTTGGATCGTTCCCAAATTCTAGGTCTTAGAAGTTCAACGCTTGCCACTGGCTCGCATCCTTAGGGTGACTCAGCATCTTGTCTTTTTTATCTATCTCCGGATCATTTGCGTCATCTTCTCGCTTCTTCTCCTCCCTATCCGCGTGCCAACGTAGGAGCTTTGCTACCTTAGGGTCCGCGAAATACCGCTGCAGACGAGGAGTGATCGGAAAGTACCACACCACTTTTCGAGGAGCTTTCTTCCTCTTCTTGTATCGAGTGACGCCGCACACCGGACATATGGTAGACTCCGCGTGCTCGTCCCGATAAATGATGCAATTGTTCATGCACACATGGTATTTCACGTGCGGTAAATCCAGAGGACACACGATTTTCTTCGCCTCCTCCAAACTGGTCGGGCACTTGTTCCCCTTGGGAAGACGTTCGTGCCAGAATGACATGTTCTCGTCGAAGCATGCGTCGGTCATTTTGTCTTTTACCTTCATCTCCAGAGCCATGAGCGTTACTTTCAGGCGGGTATCCTCGGGCCTGCATCCTTCATACAATGGAGTAACCGCGTCTAACTCAAGTTGATCCATCTTGTCTTTCTCTCGGGCGGCAGCTCTTGCGTTATCCGTCTGCTTGAGAAGCAGCTCTTGAATATGAGGGTCCTGCACCCAGCCCATCGATGGTCCAGCGTCGTCTGCTCCGCCGGCATCATCATCTTCATGATCATGCCCGTCGTCTGCTCCGGCATCTTCCTCATCATCATGTCCTGCATCTTCTACATGATGGCTGTGTACAGCATCACCGTCGTGATCATCTCCTGGGGATTCTTCGTCTTCTCGCCTGCCCGAGCCGCGGTGGTTGTCTTGCTGCCCTTCCTCATTTCTTGCCCGGCCCCCATGGACGACTTCGTAGTCATCTTCATCCCCTTGCCACCGATAGCCATCCATGAAACCACGCAAGAGCACATGGTCCCGCACCTGCCCGGATTCCGGGTCCGCAATAAGGCTCTTCAGCTTGCATCTTCGACACGGACATCTTATCTCCGTCTCGTTCTTTTGAAGCATCTCGGCCTTCGCGGACCTCAAAAACCTATTCACGATGCCTTCGGTCATCATGCGGACCATGGTCGCCTGCGGGGTAGAGCAAAACGATATTTTAGAACCAAGAAAAAATTTGGCATGACTTTCCCTAAAAATAGGACCAAAAAGAATGCTTAATGCCAAAATTCTCGCCGAAACGGAAATGAATCAACATTCCGGCAAAATATTGGCAACTATCGCATTTAAAATACCGGTACACCTCCAAACACAAACACATATGCAACACCACAAACATATGCAACACCACGAACATACATAGATCTAGCTAGGCCATAAAAAGTGCATGTGCACATTGTTGTAGGGAGAACAACATAAATATAGCTTCCCCCCTTACTTACCTATGAAAACAAGGTAATTTAACCACTTAAATTGAATGAATCTATGGTGGAAATGAGGTGAAAAAGAGGAGGCACCCGAGACAAGGAGGAGGTGGAGAGAATGAAGTGGGGAGAAAGTGAGTGTGGGTAGGAGAGGCTGTCCAAAATATCTTGTTGCTGCCCACTTACTAATGGCGCACCAACTCTAAATGCGCCATTAGTAATCCAGGTTACTAATGGCGCACCTTCTGGTGGTGCGCCATTAGTATGTTTGGACAGGCGCACTAGTTAAAAAAAATTTGATACTAATGGCGCACCCTGGGCAAGGTGCGCCATTACTAGTTACAACTAGTAATGGCGCACTGTGTCTGGATGCGCCATTAGTATGTTTGGACAGGCGCACTAGTTAAAAAAAATTGTTTTGATACTAATGGCGCACCCTGGGGCAGGTGCGCCATTACTAGTTACAACTAGTAATGGCGCACTGTGTCTGGATGCGCCATTAGTATGTTTGGACAGGCGCACTAGTTAAATTTTTTTTTTGATACTAATGGCGCACCCTGGGCCAGGTGCGCCATTACTAGTTAACTAGTAATGGCGCACTGTGTCTGGATGCGCCATTAGTATGTTTGGACAGGCGCACTAGTTAAAATTTTTTTTTGATACTAATGGCGCACCCTGCGCCAGGTGCGCCATTAGTAGTTTCAACTCTAATGGCGTATCAGAAGGTGGTGCGCCATTAGTATATACTAATGGCGCACCGCTTGTCTGGTGCGCCATTAGTGTCAATCCCATCTATAGCCCTTTTTCTAGTAGTGCCGTACTCAATTGAGCCGGCGTCGGGGCCCCAGTTTGCATCGTCGATGTAAAGCTTGCCGCGACGACTCTTGGTCATCCGGCCCACAACGTATCCCTTGAGCCCTTCGAAGCTGCCCTTCAAGAACTCCAATCCACCGTGCGCGGGCCCCACGGTGGGCGCCAACTGTCGTGGAATTGTCACGGCAGATGTCCTCGAGTTAGGACTTAGTCGTGGAGCCATCGCAACTAGGAAGCTTAAAGGGGTTAGTGCGGGACAAGGAATACGAGGGTTTATACTAGTTCGGCCCTTTACGGTGAAGGTAAAAGCCTACGTCCAGTTTGAGGTGGTATTGATTAGGGTTACGATCACCAGGGAGCTAAACTGCTATGCCCGGCTCTCGATGAGATTGTTGTTGTCCCTAAACCGCTGTCGGGTCGTCCCTTTATATAGGGAGGCCGACGCCCAGCAGCCCCCAGAGTCCCGGCCGGCTCATAAGAGTGTCCGGCTCGGACTCTCAACTATACTTGCCTTATACTACAAGTTCTACCATAATAATGATTGTAACTACGGGCCTTAAGCCATATCCGGGTCTTAAGCCCATCTCTGGCCCATCGTCTTCAAGCTTGGCTCCGGGCTTCTGGCAACAACCATATGAATAACCCGGCCTCTCTTGGCGGGTGACTCTAAAGTCTATATCCTCAACAGAGTTGGATATGATGGTGTGCCTGCCATCTTGTAATATAGACGGTCCAATCTATATCTGATGGATAGAAATCAAACTATGAAATTTTACAAAAGATACCCGCACCTCTCTCCACATTTACAGACAAGGCCTTGCCTCGTTCATCGTCCTTATCTCCCACAACCTCATTCCTGAGCAATTAAAAAAGGAAGTCTCTGGAACAATCTAGCATGGTGGCCGCTGCCGCCTGCCGGCGCCGTCCATCCCCATGCCTCTGCCCAGTCCGACCACCAGTCACCACCACGCTCCACTCCTCCTCACCTTATCTCTCATCTTTCATTTTTTCGATGAAATTGTCGAGATACCAGTTTTCCGATAAAATTCTCGATATATCATTAGTTTTTACACATGTGATTACTCCTGCATGGGTCAATCACAACAGGTGTTTTGTAAAAAAATGCATATTGATGTTCCGTGAAATGCACGAGCATCTTGCTAGTAATTATATAACGCAAATCACGAGTAGGAAGAGGCATTCTTTTTTACACAACCACGTTAACATGGCCACGTAAATTACTAGCTAAAGTGTAATACCATTATACTTATATCCTGATGCAAAAGCTTCAGTACATGTCTGAAGAGTAGAGTCGCACACACGCACTTTGTCTCTCAGAATCTCTCACACACACCAGTTATGTGACGCCCACTTAAGCAGACACGTATGTTACAATTTGTGCACCCGCGGGTACACGTGATGGTGCGCATTTATTTAAGCCGGACGGTGAACCCAAACAGTAGCTGCATTCATTCCCCTCCCGCCGCCTCTTCTCTGGTCGCCGTAGCCCGGTACCCATGGCCCGGCCGAAGGTAACGACATACGTCATACTCCCGCCGGAGCGGCGCTTTAATCTGGAAATTTTAGTGGTCATGCATGCATATTTTTGTGCTAGCACTCCTATATAAGGGTTTACCACCACCACGGGCGGTGGAAGAGGAAGGAGAAGGGAAACGGGCTGTGGAGTAACGTTTTTTACCACATTTTCCTAGGAAACTGAGTGCAATAATTGAGTAGTTTTGCAAACTACCAGTACCACCACCACGCCCGCGTCTGACCGCCCTGGCCGACCAAACCCCGCTCCCTTGCCGACGCGCGCTTCCCCCGTGAAACAGTCAACATCGCCCCGGAACGTCAGTGCCGCATTAATGCTCGACCAGAGTGGAGACGACCTCTCATTGGCGCCGGCTTTGAAGCAGCGCGACGGCCGAGAGAGCGCCGCTTCCCGGTGCACGCGACTGCTCCGTGTCGAGGCTGGCCATAATTTGGATGAGTCTCCATTGTGGGGAGCCACACTAACTGCGATGATATGGACTCCCGTTGCCCACAGTTACAGATCGTTCCATCTATGAAGAACACGTGGGACTGGAACTACGAGACGGACATGTACCCAGGAGTGGACGTACGAACCTGAGTAATGTAGCGCAATAAGTGAAGTAGAAAGGGACAAATATTATGAGCATGCGTGGCATATAGGCATTTGTCTCTTACTACCACTAAATGTTGTACGTGTAATGCCCGGTGATGTTATGGAGTACGTGCCTACTCTACTACTACTATATTAATTGGAGGCACATATTAGGTTTTATATTTGTTTACGTGTATGCCCCGAGACCTTCCAACTTGACATGTCTTTCTCTCCGGGTCGCACTTTGAATCGTTCATACCACTAGTACTACTACGTGTGGTCTCCGACCGAGAAGTGGAGACACTCTACCACGCTGTTCATGTCCCACTCCTTTCGCTGACGTGTGGGACATCCAGCTCGTGCCGTGTTTGGCACTCCTTTTTCATAAGAGTTGAAACGCTAGCATTCACCAAAAATAAAAAAAATATAAATCAGCAGTGATACTATACCACGCGGTTTCCTTGCTCCTCGATATCGGAAAGAGTACTTCCGTTCGCCAACATGTGGGACGTCGACCATCCTGGTCCACTTGCCATGCTCGCAGAACTCCAAGGGAGAGTCACCCGGTCATCGCGCCGCAGTAATTACTAATGAGCCATCAAATCATAGGCCCAACCTTTCCCACTGTGAAGTTGCTCGGACGAAGGAACCATCATGACTTCGTTGAATTCCGCTTCTTCAAGAAAACTACTATACCAACAGTACTACTAGCTACAGTAGTTACTCCAGCATGGGCCTCCTTTGGTTCATAGGATAGGAATTTTATAGGAATATGAAAATCATAGGAAGTGAGATGACATGCATCTCAATTCTATAGAGAAAGAGATGCCATTTGATGCATAGGATAGGAAGTTTTCCATTGAGTCTAGGCTAATGTACTGGTAATTTTCTCTAAAAACTACAGTATTAACTAGTACTGGTACATGCTCGTAATTAATTAAACAAACGTACGAGCGACACAGACACACACACACACACACTAACTACTAGTACTACTACTTCTCACATGCTAGCCAGACGCCGTCATTCTCCTTCCCGGCTTTATCGGTGACACCCCACCGTGCTTGGATCTCCGCCGACCTCTCCGCAGCAACGTGTGCGCCCTCTTCTTTCTTGCGGCGGCGGGCCTCTCTTTTCTTGAGTGCTTTCTGACTTTTCTGCTCCCTCTGTGCGGCTTTGGCCGCCTCTTGCTCTACTGCCCATTCGGCCTTGGCAGCTTCAAATTCCGCCCACATAGGTGTGAGGTCGCGAGCGGCAATGAATTCGGCACGGCGGGATGCCATTGCTTCCCTACCATTCTATGTGCGGTCGTGGGCGGCGAGGAACTCGGCGCGGCAGGATGCCATCGCTTCCTTACCGGTTAGTGTGCGGCGCGGTGGCATGAACGACGCTTGGTGACAGCTCTGGGGTGGAGTGGCCGGACAACCGTATAGTGCATTGGTTTGTCAAGAGCTCAAGGACAGAAGACGAAGGAAATTTGGATTCCCCTTCAATCCTGGTCATTTATTACCGAGTAAGTGCACTGGCGGTCATCGAACTTGTCTTGATAGCTCACTTTGATCATTGTATACGAGATATGGTGATTATACGGTCACTGTCTCAGCATATAGCTCTGTATTTGTCTGGTTGACCACTCAAACAGTCCGCATGCACCTCATCAGCTCTTTATCTATCTATCTATGCGGGCCTACCTGTTAGTGGAGAAAGAAATAAAACCAAAATTATGCGTATGTGAGGAATCAAACCACGGACTCGTCGCTGCAACGCACACTCGTCAGCCAAATGAAAATGAAATACTTTGCATTAAATGCACAAACATATTTTTTTATATTATACTTGATGCACACATTAGCGCACACCGTCCATAGAGGCAAGTAGCATGTACGCGTGCAGACAACCAGACACTCATGCTCACGCTGTCAAACGATGCTAATGCATGCATGTCGCCCTCTCAATCAAAGTCCTGCTCATGGCGCAACGCAAACGGTGAGCCCGTCACCTGCGCGCCCCGGCGGTGCCTGACATTACTGTTTAGACGTTTGCTGGAGGCCTCCGCGAACACCGAGCATGTATTCACCTGGCTCAACACCAATGGTCATACTCGTGACTCGGCGCCTTGCTCATGTATATCGTCCATCACAACGACAATCTATAAAACAGCCTAGCTAGAGAGGGTACTATGGTACGGAGTATGTACTATCGTGAGCAACCGATCATAGTGCCACTGCACACGAGTGTGTCTGATCGATTCGTCCATTATTAGTAAGTTATGCATGGTTGTGTGGTGTCTAATGCTGGTCGTCGAAGGCTAGCTGGCGACAAGAGCAGCTGCATGGACGCCTTGTTGTCAATACATGCCGCATACGCTTCAAAGGCTCGTCATCCATGAGTTCATATTTTACCACCACGCCAGCGTCTGACCGCCCTGGCCTACCGAAACCCCTTCCATCGCTAGCGCGCGCTTCCCGCCTGAAATGGTCATCATCTCTCCAGAACGTTAATGCCGCATTCACCAGACTTAACTGCAAGTGCAGTTGTTACATTGACATGCAGGCCAGATGCCAGTTGGGCCCACATGTCAGTGACCCAATGCACCCGCAGTTAAGTCACTAAAGCAGCATCCGCATTCACGCCCGACGCGACCTGTCACTTGCGCCGGCATTGCAGTAGCGCGACGGCCCTGAGAGCGCCACCCGCGCGGCATCCCGGTGCAAGCGACTGCTCTGCGTTAATGACACCACGGCCATCCTTCCGTCCGCCACCCACATTAATGACACGCAGCTGCCGACGAACCTACTCCGACGCCAGCCGTCCATCCGTCTGTCGCGGCTCATTGCCATTCGCCCGCTATATTAACTTGAGCCCCAGCTCCCATTCATAGCCGAAGACCCACACTCATTCTCCTCCGGTCCCTTCCTTCTGTTGGCACCACTCCAACCATGGCCTCGTGGCACTCCAAAGTTCTCTTGGACGTCCTGTCGCAGGAGCAGACAAAGGACATCGGTGGCTCCGCTCCGGGGGCGCTCCAAAGATCTCTTGGACGTACTATCGCCGGAGCAGACGAAGGAGATCGCCGGCTCCCCTGGCCGCCCTCCGCCACCACGACCATGAAGTCAGCGCGCGTGCGCGGGCGCAGCCGGCAGCGAGGAAGAGTAGTACACGGTAGGTGGCTACTGCTCTGGTCCCAGGAAGGCCACCGCTCCTCCACTCAGTCGACGCCAAGCTTGGTGGGACAAACATCAGCGGCCGATTAGCCGCTTGACAGCGACGTGGAGGCGGAAATCTTCATAAACTTGTGCTCCAGAGGAGGAGGTTATCGAGGCGGATGAGGAGGAGGCAAAGGCAATGGCCGGCTTTCTTGGGTTCATGGCCGGACATGGTGGTCGGGAGCTGGCGATCGTTTAGATTAGGTTTACAGTAGGTTTTAGTACGGTTTGTGCAAAATATGTAATGAATTTCATCCAGTTTATAGGAAAAGTTTTCGAAATGTAATGAATTTCATCGGGTTAATTTGAAATTTGCTTTGTTTGCACGAATTCCGTCCGGTTAGTTCATATAGTTGTCGAAAGGTATGCGGTTAGCATTGGATGGCATCCATCAGTGTCCTCGGACAGATGCTGCTGTAAATTTGAGGGCCAGCGCTGGAGATGCCCTAACTATCATGCTATAATCGCTAACAGTGCTCCATTATTTTGCAGGGAATAGTTATCCCTCGATCAAAATCAGATCCGCCATGTTTCGCACTCCTCCCACGTAAGAGTGTAGACTCTTGTTTACATAAAAATGGAGCAAGTGGAAGACACTGTAGCACGTCATATCACTCAAACTAGCCCGCCTAACACGCGGGAAAGCACCGCCCTTGTCATTTTGTTCTGGATTTCTATCGATCGCTCGCACGAAAATGTTACGCTTTGCAAGTTCAAAAGGAAAAGGCGGCACTTTATGACTCGTACGCGTCGCACCCCCGACAGTCCGGCTCGCACGCCGCTCACCAGAGGGGACACGCGTTGTCTTGCATTTTCATTGACATGTGGGACTGCTATTGAATAAACTGTCGATAGCCGAAATCTAATCGCTCGGCGGGCGTCGGCTGAGAAGAGAGAGACGGGGGAGGAAGAAGAGATTGCCCACCCGCCGCGCACGGACTCCAAGAAATATATGGTGATAATGTGAGGTGGGTCATGCGGGAGTCCAGACCGCTTCCAAGCCCGCTTCTGACCGCCCTGGCCCACCAGAACCCCCCACCCCACCAACTCCCCGCGTGCACTCCCCCTCAGATGCTAGCTGCCCGCATTCATAGCAAGTTGTAGTACCAGTAAAATTCTGGGCTATAAGGGCATGTACAATGGTTGATAAGATAGTCTTATCATAAGTCTTGCATGTAATTTAGAGATGACAAAAACATGCGTACAATGGATCATCTTTTAGCCTTATCTTCAATAACTAGTTATTCCTAAAAACATGGTGAAACATATTGTGCTAAGAGATCATCTCTTGTCTTCTCTTAAATTAGAGAAGACAAGCCTATTCTTATGATTTCTCTTTCCTCCACCTCATCATTTATCCTATGTGGCATCCCTACAATAGAACCATTGTACATGCCCTAAGCCCGCTTATGTGGAGGAGAGAGAGGCATTGACAAAGTCAAGGAGTGGGATCTGCTAGAGCCCGTCTCTACACATGCTCCCAGGTATAAAAAACTAATTCTAAAAAAAGAGGCATAAAAAAACAATTGTGTCTAAAAAAAGAAAGGTAAAAACATTTGAGAGGAAATAGATAGAGAGAAAGTGAGAAAAAGTTGTAACCTTATAGCCAACCTTATAGTCAACACTATGGTACTATTACATGAGGTAGGAGGGAGTGGTGCACATGCCAAGTTCACTGGGCTGCCGTGTTTCACACTCCTCCGTCGTAACAGTGGAGACAATAGGTTTCATAAAAAATAAACAATGAATACTCGTTGCTCGTCCACTATATCAGTAAGAATACTTTCATTCGCCGACATGTGGGACGTCGACCATCCTGGTCCACCTGCCATGCACAAAATTATCCTGGTCCACCCCGGTCGTAGCGCAGGCCCAACCTTTCCCACTGTAAGTTGGTCGGACGAAGGAACCATCATGACTTCGTTGAATTCCGCTTCTTCAATAAAACTTACTGTACCCGCAGTACTGCTACCACACGCGACGACTGGACGACACTGTACCACGTCATATCACTAAAACCCACTAGGCCAAACTAGCCCGCCTAGGATTTGGACTCCCTCTGTTTCAAAGTTAGTAGTACAAAGTTGACTCATACTCCTATTTTGGAATGGAGGGAGTACGTCTCTGTACTGCTATGATTTTGTGTTGTATGTCTCTGTACTTTTGCTACAATTTTCCTACCCTATGAACCAAATGAGGCATGAATGTATCTGTGTCGACTATTGTCTGATCGATTGCTAAGCCTACAATTTTAGGAGCTTGGGTTATTGGCCGATCGACGATGGATCAGTATAAGCATACCACGAGCTCATCATCCCCAACGTTTCTCTTCGGTGAGTGTTTTGCAAGTACAATAGCTCGCACAGTAGCTAGCCTAAACACCAAGAATCATCAAACAAGCCCTGCTGATATGATAAACAGTTCAAACTTACATCTAAGCATGCCATATATTACATCAAAAGCTGGTGAGGATACATCTGTTTCTACAACTCGGAGAGGGTTCGCATGATTCACTATCAAACAAAAGTAGCAAGTACCGCCCACACAAGATAGTGCACTAGCCCTAAGATGGTTTGATAACACGCATCGTTCTAGTAATTAAATACAATGCAAACTACCCTGAAGGATTAGCGTGACCAACTATTTGTGGCACCCCGATCCGCATGGAGCAGGGGGCCTTCGCACGTCAGCCCAGGATAACACCTGACGCACGACAGGTCCATAATACAGCATTCCAGGTACAAAAATATTCATCAAATACATGTATATGAGATTACATCATTGATGAATAAAATTATCTGGCATAGCCCTAAGGCTATTAAATGACAGCGGAAGTCTGATAAAAATGGCGGCGGAAGTCTTGGTTTGGCAGCATAACAACTCTGGCTGGGCTCCACAACTCACAGGACTGGCAAGATTACGACCTAGCATGACGGATCAAGCGAGCAATACGGGTACGACCTACAAAACTGGCATGACACGCCAGGTCAGTACATTGAATGTACTTGCAAGACAACCAAATACATAGCATCCAAACAAGCTGCAGACAAAGCAAGAACCGAGCGCATGCAACACCCTATCTCATATCAATTACTAACACATGGCATGATAAAAATCAACTAAGCATGAACAAAATCATAACATCTACTAACATGGCAATGACATGGCATATCAGAACATGATTATAACATTGTAATAGCAAAACACAGAATTTTATCTCAATCATGGCATAACTTAACATGTCAATCAAAGCATAGCATGGCATCAAGAAACTATGCTAAAAATAAACTACCAATAATATCCAATGCAGACATAGCATGTTAACATTATGCAATCATCTTCTGTTCTATCATGGTTCTTTAAATGCAAATAATGATATATTATTCCGGCAATGCAACCAAACTTGTGCACCGAGTCCCTCGGACTCTCTTATCAACTGTGATCATCTCTGGATTACAAACACACCACCAAAGTGGTCTTTCTCAAGAACAACTTGTGATCCTTACGGCGATCACAACCACGACCAACACTTGGTCTCCAACTGTGATCCTTACGGCGATCACAACCACGACCAATATTTGGCCCGTGATCCTTATGGCGATCGCAACCACTTATCTCATCATCAAAATATCGTCGTGACTCCTCACGACTATCTCATAGTTCAAGTTACCATATTTTTGTTATCACATATTTATTTACCAACTTAATTATTTCGGTTTGTCCTCCATTTCGACCAAGACCTGATAGTGGGACCTACTACGAACTGTTGCTATCGATAGACTTTATACACTCTGCAGAGGTAGCACACTGTACCCACACCACGGAACCCATGGCCTCGTCATCCCATTCGGGTGGACCAACGGCATTCCGACAAAACCAACCTACTGCCATGACGCTCTCCCGGCCACTCCGACCCAATCCCCAACGGGCTGGTCCTGGGTGGCCCCGTGTCTACCAAAGACACCCCGACCACCGTCGTGGTCAACTCCCACTCGGGGACACTCCAACTCGGGGACTGGTATCAAAAATCTCAAAAACGAGCACACAAGGTTATGTCCGCTTACCTGATCAGGGTAAGCACGCCCATAACCTTCCCTAGTGGGAGGCACCGGCGAGAGGTCACGACAATAGCTCGCATTAAGGCCTCCCATAAGGCAAATGTGGCTGCACTGAAAAAGTTTGGTTTGGCGGCACTATGACTCGATCCCATCGATGACGGAGGAGGTTTGTTATTATTAAGTCATTTTATTTCCTTCTCCATCATCATGAACATATTTAACATGAGTGCAACATGCCGCATACAAATGCACGAACAAAATATTGAATTCCTCAAGTGCACAACTATAACATAAAGGACACGACAATAGTATATCAACGGTGCATTACAATCCACATAACAGTTTATAACGATGACATGCAAATAAAGTAGAGTAGTGGCATGGCATTATTAATAATAACATTCTAATTAACATGGCAAAGGTATCATGAAACACAAGCATGCAAGATAGGCGTAAAGAAATAACTGCCGATGAAAACGATATAAAACAACTGCAACTACACACACACACAAGGTGCAAGCAAAGTCAACATGCAAGTTCGGGGCTCATGATAAGAGGTTGGCTTGCCTGGGGTCGACAAATACTCCGGGAAGAAGTGCGAAATGATCGCGAAAAGATTTGCCGGAAACAGTTCCTTCTCGGAGGGGGCTGTTTACGGGCAAGGGCAAAAAGGTCATTTTCACTATGTGAAAATATTATGAAAATGACATCAACCGAACGGGCTCGACGAAACAAAGACGTGGGCTTTGGATTCACCTGATTCGGAGCTACGGGTAAAAAGATATGATTGTTTAACTACCAGGGACCTATCTGTAAGAAAAATCATTACAAACTGGCCCCTGGCAGAAAAACAGATCGCGTCTTTCTCAGAAATACGCTTTCCAGAGAGGAAAGCGCATTCTGGCCCGAAGAAGAGGAGGAATACACTTTCGGCTAAAGGAAAGCGCATTACTGACCGCAGGCGACAGAAAGTACGTTTTCAGAAAACGAAAACGCATTTCTCTCTAAAGTCGCGACGAAGTATGCTTTCGAGAAACGAAAGCGCATTCGTGCGGGGCGTCTCCACTTATGCCAACTCAGTGAGCCAGCCCGGTCAGCGTGCAGAGTCTGATAGGTGGGGCCGAGAGGCATGGTCAATGCTGGGCGGGGCCCGCTTGGCCTTCTTCTTCCTCACGCTCGGGGTCGAGCGAGGCAGCGGGAGGGGATCGCCCCGACGGTGATCGCCGGCGCGTCCGGCCACCTCTCACGACGGCCGACCTACCCACGAGCTCAGGAGAACGAGGCGCATCTCCTAGTGGGCTCGGTTGCCGGCGAGGAGCGCGGGAGAAGAAGCAGCAGGGCACGCGGCGGAGAGGGGCTTCGGGCTCTGGTGGGCATGAGGTTCTGGTGGGTGAAGCGGAGGGGCGACGAGCCAGGGAGGATTGACGGGGAGTGGTGCGTCCATCCATGGGGTCAGACTGGGCAGGGGACGGCCGAAGAGAGAGAATGGCCGAGGGGGATCGGCGGCGGCCATTCGGCCATGGAGGGGGATGTGGAGCTCCGAGGCGAGTGGGGAGGCTTTGAGAGGCATTGTGGCTGCGGAAGAGCTCGAGGGCTCTACTTATAGCCGCTGGAGAGATCGGGAAGGGGGGGCAAGGTGGCACGCGGCGTGCGACGTGTCCGTGCGCCGGTGAGGGCGCAGGCGTGGCCAAGGTTCACGGGGAGGCACGGGAAGGCGACGAGCGGGATCAAGACGAACGCCAGAGGGTCACGGAGACGAGGAAGGCGTGCTGACGAACGGAGCAAGAAGACATCGGCGAGGAAGACGACGATGCACAGGAGCGCACTATTCCGGTCGTTGGCACGGCTCTTCGAAGAAGAAAACGAAGGGGGCAGCGGTCCAGAGGGAAGACGACGACGAGGGGGGGCTACTGGACATTAATGATGAGGCCAGAGGCGGTCGGGGCAGCGATGCCGACGACCACAGTGACTAGAACACCGTTTTGGCTGGTTACATGCGTGGTCACCACTGGCATGGCACGCTCTGGGGTTTTAACTGATGTAAATTCATGTCTACCGCGTAGTCCTTCCAGCGTGGAGTGTTACCATGGTGAAAGATCGGGCAGAGACAAATGGAGATGAGTGAAACAAGCTCCACAAGTTTGCTGTTGCAAACTTGGCAACATCCTAGAGATTAAACCTGAGAGGGTAAATGGTAAACTTGATGTCCGGGACGCTTGGGGTAGAAAGGACTACGGTCCTGGGAGTTTTGAGGTAAAATGGACAACTATTTACCATAGTTGCTGTACAACCACCAAAACTGACCCAGAAACTTAATCATGACGAAACACTCACTAGGAGTGATGGATTGGGCTATAACTTGGCAAATCCTGATGATTTGAACATAACATGATGCTGTAAAAAGTTCATACCAAATGGACTCACCAAAATGGTACTTCCTTCACAGCTATCATTTCTGTCCAAAAACTTCAGAAAAATCCTCAGGGCAATTGGTCAAGTGAAATGAGCCACAATCTTTTGGAGATAGGTTATATGAGTAGGAGAAGGCCTGGAAAATTTATGAGCCATAATGGAGCAAGATAAAATACACTTGCTTCACAAACTGAAAATTTGGACAGAAAACAAGAATTGCTCCTGTGCTCACATAGTTCAATGAAATGAACTGAATTTGGGTGCAGGATAATGATTTGAGATACTTGAGAGGATGGAACAGTTTCATCCCATTTGGAAACACTATGAAGGTACTTCCTTCACAAACTTGTGTTCTGGTCAGAAACTTTGAAAAATTGCACAGGGAGCTAGGGTGAATGGATTGAGCTCATCTTTGGTATCCATGGGTTATTTAACAATGCTAAACACCCTGCCAAATTTCAGCTCAATTGGACTTAGCAATAAAGCACTTCCTTCCTTTGCAAAATTTTAGAGAAGGCAGAAATTTGCATTGGATCATGTGCCAAATTTTGAATTGTGGAATCATGATATTAGGATGGAACTAGTGATTATATAGCAAGGACAAGCTCCACAATTTATGTGGGAATTTTCTCTGCTATAAAAATAGTAGTTTCTTTGGAAATTAGCAGAAATGCAATATTGGCATTAAATAGGAAAAGGCAATTTTCCTTATTTAATTATGGCCAATATACTTGCCAGAGCTTGGATTAGGCATAAGCATCAACTCCACCAATTCTCATGAATTTAGGAGATGGCTAGATATGCCTTTGGATTTTATTCCTCACAAAGGCAAGAAAAGGAATAAATCATAATTCAAAAATATTGCATTGGACTCAGCAATATTTTTGCATATCCAAGGTTAAGAAAGATAGGATGATCTCTGGGATCAATTGGGAGGATCAAGAGAACAAGGAAAATGGTGGCTCCTTTGTAATCACAAGGGCATATCCAAATTCCAAAAATTTGGAATTAGGGTTTAAGAGGAATTGAGCTGATGCAAATGAGGTCTTGCGCACTTAAAAAGACATGAGCAGGATTTTGAAAGGTTGGAAATGACAAAATTTTCTCAGGGTCATCCAGCAAACTCAGGAGAAAATTTTGAAAATGAGTGCCAGGAGAGAATAACAGCACAAAAATTGATAACCCAATTTTGGGGCTGTAACACTATTTCTTTTCATCGATCTCTCGGGCAATGACCATAGCACGAACAGCGGCATGGGAATCAATCTCTGGGGTGATGTCCACCTCAACATCAGAATCGATCTCTGGGGCGATATCCATAGGATGCACAGCGGCATCAGAATCGATCTCTGGGGCGATGTCAACAGGATGGACCGCGACATCGAAAATGATCTCTGGGGCGTTGTCCACAGGATGGGCGGCGACATCGGAATAATCAAGGACGTCCACCAGCACCTGCACAACAGTAACATATTAGCAAGCACATTGCAAATAATCAAAAACCACAACTATGGTAAGCCATTATTTTTTACCTTGTGCAGCTCATCAGGGGATCCCATCCCTCCGGGGGCCATCTCCTCGTCCTCGATGGGGGCCATCACCTTGCCAGGGGAATACTGCTTCTCAACGGTGACTATCTCCTCAAACTCGGCCTTGAGCCTCACATAGGTGGCCATTAGAGTCTCTGGGGTAGGCACGGTGAGGCCCTTGCTGTTCTTCCAACTTTCTTTGAGGAGTTCGTCCGCCAACATCGTCAACTCCTTGGCCAGTGCTTGTTTCTTGGAGTTCTTCGTCTCCATGGGTTGGCCCGCCAACATGGTCAACTCATTGGTTGGTGCTCGCTTCGTGGAGATCGCTATCTCCAGTGGGTTGTCCACCAGCAACTCTTTGCCTAGTGCTCCAGGATCCATCAATGAACTGACAAACGAAAAGCAATCGAAAGGAAACCACAATCACAATGAAAACGGGAAAAGAATAGGCTGTGAGAATCGGTCGGTCCTTCACAAAAAGAAGATTCTTGGAATGAAAATATAGTAGCATCACTGATTCGCCCACCTTTCCTTCGTTGGTACAGAAGAAAAAAGGCAGAAGAGAGTAGCCTGGAGTGAGGTTTTCTTCAAGAAAGGGGAGAAAGGGCTTGAACGAGCGTTCTAGTGAAATGATGGTTGCTTCGTCCAGTCCAACTTCGAGGCCACTTTACCCCTGCTGGTAAAGGTGTGGGTTTTGTGATATGATGGGTCATGACGGCCACACCGGGGTGACTGGTGAGTCTCGACTATAGCACCTCGCTGTGATTTGGTGGATGGCTCGCGGGCCCGGATGCTTTTATGTCCCATGTAGATAGAGCGGATAGTCATATAGGAGTACTAAGTATTGTGCACCGTGACCAAGGCGGAGAGAAAAACGAGAGAACTACGCATTTATTTATAGTGTAGATTCACTCATTTTTCTCTAGTACTACTCATTTAGGGTGTAGTCTAGTCACTTGTTGAAATCTCTAGAAAGGCAAATACTCCTTTCCGGTTTACAGGGCTATACTAGCAAGTAGTACTACAATAGTGGGCTCAAATAGCAATTTTGTCTGATGCAAGAGCCTGGCTATATGCGTGCTCCAAGCCCTTCTCGACCCACTTTTGTGTGTTTGGTAGGGTGTATGAAGGGTGCATGAGTCCACACTAGCTTAACACAAATACACTAGGAGCATGCACGAGAAGAGCATGCATGAAGAGGGGTGCTAGGATGAGCATGCACGAAGAGGGAACAACTATGCTGAGATGAGAATGCAACCAAACACACTGTGGCGAGCGTTCGCAACTGCCACGTTCGGCTTGCGCTTGGCTCTTCACCTCTTCGAGAAGACGAACAATGATGTTACTACTACTTCTTCTACAGTATCGAATCCACTTCGGCATGTCCGTCCACCGTGAGCGGGAGGGACAGCTGTTGGAAATATGCCCTAGAGGCAATAACAAATTGGTTATTATTATATTTCCTTGTTCATGATAATCGTTTATTATCCATGCTAGAATTGTATTGATAGGAAACTGAGATACATGTGTGGATACATAGACAACACCATGTCCCTAGTAAGCCTCTAGTTGACTAGCTCGTTGATCAATGGATGGTTACGGTTTCCTGACCATGGACATTGGATGTCGTTGATAACGGGATCACATCATTAGGAGAATGATGTGATGGACAAGACCCAATCCTAAGCCTAGCACAAGATCGTGTAGTTCGTTTGCTCAGAGCTTTTCTAATGTCAAGTATCATTTCCTTAGACCATGAGATTGTGCAACTCCCGGATACCGTAGGAATGCTTTGGGTGCACCAAACGTCACAACGTAACTGGGTGGCTATAAAGATGCACTACAGGTATCTCCGAAAGTGTCTGTTGGGTTGGCATGAATCGAGACTGGGATTTGTCACTCCGTGTAAACGAAGAGGTACCTCTAGGCCCACTCGGTAGGACATCATCATAATGTGCACAATGTGACCAAGGAGTTGATCATGGGATGATGTGAGTTACGGAACGAGTAAAGAGACTTGCCGGTAACGAGATTGAACAAGGTATAGGGATACCGACGATCGAATCTCGGGCAAGTAACATACCGATAGACAAAGGGAATTGTATACGGGATTGATTGAATCCCCGACATCGTGGTTCATCCAATGAGATCATCGTGGAACATGTGGGAGCCAACATGGGTATCCAGATCCCGCTGTTGGTTATTGACCGGAGAACATCTCGGTCATGTCTGCATGGTTCCCGAACCCGTAGGGTCTACACGCTTAAGGTTCGATGACGCTAGGGTTATAGGGAAAGTATGTATGTGGTTACAGAATGTTGTTCGGAGTCCCGGATGAGATCCCGGATGTCACGAGGAGTTCCGGAATGGTCCGGAGGTAAAGATTTATATATGGGAAGTCCTGTTTTGGTCACCGGAAAAGTTTCGGGTGATATCGGTAATGTACCGGGACCACCGGGAGGGTCCCGGGGGTCCGGGCCACCAGCCCCAGAAGGCTGCGTGGGCCAAGTGTGGGAGGGGACCAGCCCCAGGTGGGCTGGTGCGCCCCCCACCAAGGCCCAAGCGCATGGGAGAGTGGGAGGGGGCAAACCCTAGGTCCAGATGGGCCTTAAGGCCCACCCTAGTGGCGCCCCCCTCTCCTCCCCTTGGCCGCCCCCCTTGGATGGGATCTAGGGCTGGCCGCCTCCTCTTGGGGTGGGAACCCTAGAGGGGGGCGCAGCCCTCCCTCTCCCCCTATATATAGTGGAGGCAAAGGGGCAGCCCAACACACGAAGTTCTTCTTCTCTTGGCGCAGCCCTTCCCTCTTCCTCCTCCTCTCCTACGGTGCTTGGCGAAGCCCTGCGGGATTGCCACGCTCCTCCACCACCACCACGCCGTCGTGCTGCTGCTGGATGGAGTCTTCCCCAACCTCTCCCTCTCTCCTTGCTGGATCAAGGCGTGGGAGACGTCACCGGGCTGCACGTGTGTTGAACGCGGAGGCACCGTTCTTCGGTGCTTAGATCGGAATCAACCGCGATCTGAATCGCTGCGAGTACGACTCCCTCATCCGCGTTCTTGAAATGCTTCCGCATCGCGATCTACAAGGGTATGTAGATGCACTCCCCTTCCCCTTGTTGCTAGATTACTCCATAGATTGATCTTGGTGATGCGTAGAAAATTTTGAATTTCTGCTACGTTCCCCAACAGTGGCATCATGAGCTAGGTCTATGCGTAGTTTCTATGCACGACTAGAACACAAAGTAGTTGTGGGCGTCGATGTTGTCAATTCTTCTTGCCGCTACTAGTCTTATCTTGTTTCGGCGGCATTGTGGGATGAAGCGGCCCGGACCGACCTTACACGTACGCTTACGTGAGACAGGTTCCACCGACTGACATGCACTAGTTGCATAAGGTGGCTAGCGGGTGTCTGTCTCTCCCACTTTAGTCGGAACGGATTCGATGAAAAGGGTCCTTATGAAGGGTAAATAGAAATTGGCATATCACGTTGTGGTCTTACGTAGGTAAGAAACGTTCTTGCTAGAAACCTATACAAGCCACGTAAAAACTTGCAACAACAATTAGAGGACGTCTAACTTGTTGTTTGCAGCATGTGCTATGTGATGTGATATGGCCAGAAGATATGATGAATGATATATGTGATGTATGAGATTGATCATATTCTTGTAATAGGGATCACGACTTGCATGTCGATGAGTATGACAACCGGCAGGAGCCATAGGAGTTGTCTTTATTTTTTGCATGACCTGCGTGTCATTGAATAACGCCATGTAAATTACTTTACTTTATTGCTAAGCGTGTTAGCCATAGAAGTAGAAGTAATCGTTGGCGTGACAACTTCATAAAGACACAATGATGGAGATCATGATGATGGAGATCATGGTGTCATGCCGGTGACAAAGATGATCAAGGTGCCCCGAAGATGGAGATCAAAGGAGCAAAATGATATTGGCCATATCATGTCACTATTTGATTGCATGTGATGTTTATCATGTTATGCATCTTATTTGCTTAGAACGACGGTAGTAAGTAAGATGATCCCTTATAATAATTTCAAGAAAGTGTTCCCCCTAACTGTGCACCGTTGCGAAGGTTCGTTGTTTCGAAGCACCACATGATGATCGGGTGTGATAGATTCTAATGTTCGAATACAATGGGTGTTGTCGAGCCTAGCATGTACAGACATGGCCTCGAAACACATGCGAAACACTTAGGTTGACTTGACGAGCCTAGCATGTACAGACATGGCCTCGGAACACAAGAGACCGAAAGGTCGAACATGAGTCGTATAGTAGATGCGATCAACATGGAGATGTTCACCAATAATGACTAGTCCGTCTCACGTGATGATCGGACACGGCCTAGTTTGACTCGGATCATGTATCACTTAGATGACTAGAGGGATGTCTATCTGAGTGGGAGTTCATTAATCAGATGAACTTCATTATCATGAACATAGTCAAAAGGTCTGTGCAAATTATGTCATACGCTTCAGTTCTACTGTTTAAGATATGTTCCTAGAGAAAATTTAGTTGAAAGTTGGTAGTAGCAATTATGCGGACTGGGTCCGTAAACTGAGGATTGTCCTCATTGCTGCACAGAAGGCTTATGTCCTTAATGCACCGCTCGGTGTGCTGAACCTCAGCGTCGTCTGTAGATGTTGCGGAACATTTGACATACACGTTTTGATAACTACGTGATAGTTCAGTGCGTAATGCTAACGGTTTAGAATTGTGGCACCAAAGACGGTTTTGAAACGTCGCAGGACATATGAGATGTTCCGAAGACTGAAATTGGGATTTCAGACTAGTGCCCACGTCAAGAGGTATGAGACCTCTGACAAGTTTCTTAAGCCTGCAAACTGAGGGAGAAAAGCTCAATCGTTGAGCATGTGCTCAGATTGTCTGAGTACCACAATCGCTTGAATCGAGTGGGAGTTAGTCTCCCAGATGAGATAGTGATGGTTCTCCATAGTCACTGCCACCAAGCTAGTAGAGCTTCGTGATGAACTATAACATATTAGGGATAGTTATGATGATCCTTGAGCTATTCGCGATGTTTGACACCGCGAGAGTAGAAATCAAGAAGGAGCATCAATTGTTGATGGTTAGAAAAACCACTAGTTTAAGAAGGGCAAGGGCAAAAGGGATACTTCATGAAACAGCAAGTCGTTTGCTGCTCTAGTGAAGAATCCCAAGGTTGAACCCAAACCCGAGACTAAGTGCTTCTGTAATGAGGGGAACGGTCACTGAAGCAGGACTACCCTAGATACTTGGTAGATGAGAAGGCAGGCAAGGTCGACAGAAGTATATTGGATATACATTATATGAATGTGTACTTTACTAGTACTCCTAGCAGCACCAGGGTATTAGATACCGATTCGGTTGCTAAGTGTTAGTAACTCGAAATAAAAGCTGCGGAATAAATGGAGACTGGCTAAAGGTGAGATGACGATGTGTGTTGGAAGTGTTTCCAAGGTTGATGTGATCAAGCATCGCATGCTCCCTCTACTATCGAGATTTTGTGTTTGCGTTGAGCATGATTGGATTATGTTTATCGCAATTCGGTTATTCATTTAAGGAGAATAATGGTTACTCTGTTTATTTGAATAATACCTTCAATGGTCTTGCACCTAAAATGAATCTCGATCGTAGTGATACACATGTTCATGCCAAAAGATATAAAATAGTAATGATAGTTCCACATACTTGTGGCACTGCCATTTGAGTCATATTGGTATAGAACGCATGAAGAAGCTCCATGTAGATGGATCTCTGGACTCAGTCGTTTTTGAAAAGATTGAGACATGCGAACCATGTCTATTGGCATATATGCATGAAGAAACTCCATGCAGATGGATCGTTTGGACTCACTTGATTTTGAATCACTTGAGACATGCAAATCATACCACATGGGCAAGATGACTAAAAGTCCTCGTTTTCAATAAGATGGAACAAGAGAGCAACTTATTGGAAGTAATACATTTTGATGTATGCAGTCCAATGAGTGCTGAGGCATGCAGTGGATATCGTTATGTTCTTACTTCACAGATGATTTGAGTAGATGCTGAGTGTATTTACTTGATGAAACACAAGTCTGAATTATTGAAAGGTTCAAGTAATTTCAGAGTGAAGTTGAAGATCGTCATGACAAGAGGATAAAATGTCTGTGATATGATCATAGAGATGAGTATCTGAGTTACGAGTTTGGCACACAATTAAGACATTGTGGAAAGTGTTTCACAATTAATATGCCTGGAACACCATAGTGTGATGGTGTGTCCGGACATCATAGCTGCACCCTATTGGATATGGTGCATACCATGATGTCTCTTATCGAATTACCACTATCGTTTATGGGTTAGGCATTAGAGACAACCGCATTCAATTTAAAAGGGGCACCACGCAATTCCGTTGAGACGACACCGTTTAGAGAAACCTAAGTTGTCGTTTCTTAAAATTTTGGGGCTGCGATGCTTATGTGAAAAAGTTTCAGGCTGATAAGCTCGAACCCAAAGTGGATAAATGCATCTTCATAGAAAACCCAAAACAGTTGGGTATACCTCCTATTTCAGATCTGGAAGCAAAAGTAATTGCTTCTAGAAACGGGTCCTTTCTCGAGGAAAAGTTTCTCTCAAAAGAATTGAGTGGGAGGATGGTGGAGACTTGATAAGGTTATTGAACCGTCACTTCAACTAGTGTGTAGCAGGGCATAGGAAGTTGTTCCTGTGGCACCTATACCAATTGAAGTGGAAGCTTATGATAGTAATCATGAAACTTTGGATCAAGTCACCAGCAAAGCTCGTAGGACGACGAGGATGCGTGCTACTTCAGAATGGTACGTGATCCTGTCTTGGAAGTCATGTTGTTGGACAACGATGAACCTATGAGCTATGGAGAAGCGATGGTGGGCCCATGTTCCGACAAATGGTTAGAAGCCATAAAATCCGAGATAAATGGATCTTTGAGAAGAAGATGGACGTGGATGGTAATGTTACCGTCTATGAAGCTCGACTTGTGGCGAAGAGTATTTCCACAAGTTCAAGGAGTTGACTACGATGAGATTTTCTCATCCGTAGCGATGCTTAAGTCCGTCGGAATCATGTTAGCATTAGCTGCATTTATGAAATTTGGCAGATGGATGTCAAAACAAGTTTCCTTACCAGTTTTCGTAAGGAAAGGTTGTATGTGATACAATCAGAAAGGTTTGTCGATCCTAAGGATGCTAAAAGGTATGCTAGCTCCAGCGATCCTTCCATGGACTAGAGCAAGCATCTCGGAGTCAGAATATACGCTTTGATGGAGTGATCAAAGTTTTTGGGTTTATACAAAGTTTGTTAGAAACTTGTATTTACAATAAAGTGAGTGGGAGCGCTGCAACATTTCTGATAAGTTTATGTGAATGATATATTGTTGATCCGAAATGATGTAAAATTTCTGGAAAGCATAAAAGGGTTGTTTGAAAGGAGTTTTTCAAAGGAAGACCTGGATAAAAGCTGCTTACATATTGGGCATCAAGATCTATAGAGATAGATCAAGACACCCGATGATACTTTCAAAGAACGCACACCTTGACATGATTTTGAAAGAGTTCAAAATAGATCAGCAAAGAAGGAGTTCTTGGCTGTGTTACAAGGTGTGAGTATTGAGTAAGACTCAAGACCTGACCACAGCAGAAGAGAGAGAAAGGACAAAGGTCGTCCCCTATGCTTTAGACGTAGGGTCCACAGTATGCTATGCTGTGTACCGCACATGAAGTGTGCCTTGCCATGAGTTGGACAAGGGGTACAATAGTGATCCGGGAATGGATCACATGACAGCGGTCGAATTTATCCTTAGTATGTAGTGGACTAAGGAATTTTCTCGATTATGCAGGTGAAAAGGAGTTCGTCGTAAAGGGTTACGTTGATGCGAACTTTGACACTAATCCGGATGACTCTGAGTAGTAAACCGGATTCATATAGTAGAGCAATTATTTGAAATGGCTCCAAGTAGCGCGTGGTAGCATCCACAAGATGACATAGATATTCGTAAAGCACACACGGATCTGAAAGGTTCAGACCCGTTGACTAATAACCTCTCTCACAAGCATAACATGATCAAACCAGAACTCATTGAGTGTTAATCACATAGCGATGTGAACTAGATTGGTGACTCTAGTAAACTCTTTGGATGTTGGTCACATGGTGATCTGACCTATGAGTGTTAATCACATGGTGATGTGGACTAGATTATTGACTCTAGTGCAAGTGTGAGACTGTTGGAAATATGCCCTAGAGGCAATAACAAATTGGTTATTATTATATTTCCTTGTTCATGATAATCGTTTATTATCCATGCTAGAATTGTATTGATAGGAAACTCAGATACATGTGTGGATACATAGACAACACCATGTCCCTAGTAAGCCTCTAGTTGACTAGCTCGTTGATCAATGGATGGTTACGGTTTCCTGACCATGGACATTGGATGTCGTTGATAACGGGATCACATCATTAGGAGAATGATGTGATGGACAAGACCCAATCCTAAGCCTAGCACAAGATCGTGTAGTTCGTTTGCTCAGAGCTTTTCTAATGTCAAGTATCATTTCCTTAGACCATGAGATTGTGCAACTCCCGGATACCGTAGGAATGCTTTGGGTGCACCAAACGTCACAACGTAACTGGGTGGCTATAAAGGTGCACTACAGGTATCTCTGAAAGTGTCTGTTGGGTTGGCACGAATCGAGACTGGGATTTGTCACTCCGTGTAAACGGAGAGGTACCTCTGGGCCCACTCGGTAGGACATCATCATAATGTGCACAATGTGACCAAGGAGTTGATCACGGGATGATGTGAGTTACAGAACGAGTAAAGAGACTTGCCGGTAACGAGATTGAACAAGGTATAGGGATACCGACGATCGAATCTCGGGCAAGTAACATACCGATAGACAAAGGGAATTGTATACGGGATTGATTGAATCCCCGACATCGTGGTTCATCCGATGAGATCATCATGGAACATGTGGGAGCCAACATGGGTATCCAGATCCCGCTGTTGGTTATTGACCGGAGAACGTCTCGGTCATGTCTGCATGGTTCCTGAACCCGTAGGGTCTACACGCTTAAGGTTCGATGACGCTAGGGTTATAGGGAAAGTATGTACGTGGTTACCGAATGTTGTTTGGAGTCCCGGATGAGATCCCGGATGTCACGAGGAGTTCCGGAATGGTCCGGAGGTAAAGATTTATATATGGGAAGTCCTGTTTTGGTCACCGGAAAAGTTTCGGGTGATATCGGTAATGTACCGGGACCACCGGGAGGGTCCCGGGGGTCCACCAAGTGGGGCCACCAGCCCCAGAAGGCTGCATGGGCCAAGTGTGGGAGGGGACCAGCCCCAGGTGGGCTGGTGCGCCCCCCCACCAAGGCCCAAGCGCATGGGAGAGTGGGAGGGGGCAAACCCTAGGTCCAGATGGGCCTTAAGGCCCACCCTAGTGGCGCCCCCCTCTCCTCCCCTTGGCCGCCCCCCTTGGATGGGATCTAGGGCTGGCCGCCTCCTCTTGGGGTGGGAACCCTAGAGGGGGCGCAGCCCTCCCTCTCCCCCTATATATAGTGGAGGCAAAGGGGCAGCCCAACACACGAAGTTCTTCTTCTCTTGGCGCAGCCCTTCCCTCTTCCTCCTCCTCTCCTACGGTGCTTGGCGAAGCCCTGCGGGATTGCCACGCTCCTCCACCACCACCACGCCGTCGTGCTGCTGCTGGATGGAGTCTTCCCCAACCTCTCCCTCCTCCTTGCTGGATCAAGGGCGTGGGAGACGTCACCGGGCTGCACGTGTGTTGAACGCGGAGGCACCGTTCTTCGGTGCTTAGATCGGAATCAACCGCGATCTGAATCGCTGCGAGTACGACTCCCTCATCCGCATTCTTGCAACGCTTCCGCATCGCGATCTACATGGGTATGTTGATGCACTCCCCTTCCCCTCGTTGCTAGATTACTCCATAGATTGATCTTGGTTATGCGTAGAAAATTTTGAATTTCTGCTACATTCCCCAACAACAGCTTATTGTAGTACTAGTATAAGCAAAAGCATGTCCTCGTCTGCGAGCCACCGTGCGCATGGGCGAGGGAGAAGGCGTGTAGTAGTAAAATCAAGCTTCTCCTCGTTGTACGAGTTGACGTGACACATTATAGCACTTGCCCCACATGGTTGCCTGTAAACTTGGCTGAAAGACCCGCAGTGTACAATACTCCATTTGCTGCAACCTCTAACATTTACCCCACCACAAATTAAAATATATATTCCTGTCTTGACCAGATGAGCGTGCAAACTACAATCACCAGGATAACAGGTAGGGCCAGAAGACTATTTAAAAAAAAGCATGGAGCCGACCCCAACGATTTTAAGCTTACAGGCACGGTACACGTTATCCTAGACTACTCTACACATGAAACTGCCACACGAGCATCCGGGCTGCGCTTGGCTCTTCGCCTCATCGGGAAGTCGAAAAATATGATGGAGTACTACTGCAGTGGAGGAGTACTATAGTATGCTTCTGGCCATCTGACACCGATTGAACTGCTGCATGTCCACCGCGTGCGGGAGGGAGAGCGTGTAGCGAACGAAAGCTTCTCCTAGTCTTGCCAGCCACCACGCTCATGGGCGAGGGAGGGACGCAGCTTCATTGACTTACTGCTCCTGCCTTTGCGTGCATGACAGGTGGGCCCAACACGCGGGTGGCCCACCTGTCATGCAGCCAAAGGTAGGTGCAGTTAAGGTGAGAGGGCGTTGTAGTAATCAAACTTCTTGTTGTACGAGTTGACGTGACACGACAAAGCACTGCACTTGATATATTTCAATAATTATCGTTTACCGATGCATTAATTACAACGCATGCATGCCATGACTCTCCTTTTGATACTTGCATGTGTTGATTTAATGCACCTTGCCAAATTTTGACTATAAATTTAACTAACCAAATGTTCATGCATGTCACAAAAAATTACATAATTGAAAACTATGTACAAATACGAATCAAACGATATAATTTTTGTTAACATGCACTAATATTTTGTCTGTTAAATCTTTGGTCAAAATTTAGCACCAATTACAAAGAGGCCCATATTGTACTCTCACATTTTGTTTTGAGGATACTCCCACATAGAAAATATAAATAATAATGCATGTTGGGGCAGCCCACGTTTCCAATAATTTTAGCCATGGGCTTGTTCACAAATATTACGAGGAGGTGGTCGTTCATTTAATGGAGGGTCTTGTACCAGACTTGAACGATACAAAGTGCGACCTGGCACACCGTAACACCACTTGGAATAACCGGGTAGCTATCTTAAAAAACAATCAACAACTCAAAGAAATGGCGACCTGGCACGTACACAATTTTGAACGATTGTTTTGATGGAGTGAAAAAGGAAAACTACCCCACTACGTATATATAGGCCGGAGCCTCCGCGCTTGCTTGCTAGGGTTGCTCTATTCACACACTCTCATCCTCTCCAGATCTAAACAAGATAGCGGTGGTAACACTGTCTTTCTCCCTTCAAAAAACACTATCTTTCTATCCTCACCGCTGGTTATAGATCCGGATGTATCCCCCTCCGTCGGTGAAGGGGAGGAGGGACAGAGTTTAGGCCATCGTCGACAGCGAGGGAGGAGACCTGCTGCCGGCCTCACCGTTATCTCTGGCCAAGCGCCGGCGCGGGAGTTCCTATGAACCCTTCGTCGTTGCCCTAGTGTGGGCGGATCCGGCCTCCCACTGCCCACATATCCACATCTCGACGACCTTTAGGTATATCTTCCTTCAAAACCTCCCTAGCTCTACTTCCCCAGCTCACTACGTCGCTGCATGTGCATCATTTTCTACCTCTCAGCCCCTCTCGATTGGATGGTCCAACGACACATATTTTTTTATATTGTTAGAGGTAAAGCTACTTCTTGGAGACGACTCTTGTACTTGGTTCAAACAATAAACAAAGTGGGGGTGGGGGAATTTAGTATGTACATCGGATTTGGTACAAACAGGAAGGATAGGGGGTGAAAGTAGTACAGACTGGTCATCCAACCAATCTCTTTGTCGAAAAGGGAAATATAAGGGAAACTCTGTACACAATGGTATGACCAGGACTAGATTTGCTATCCACACATAAGATGGCTGCATGCATCATTATTAATGCAGAGGCCGGGGGCACGCCTCGATTTCCAAAAAAACATAGGAGTAGGTGGCAAGAGTGAACAAAAATGGGACCAACCCAGATATGTTTCTTGGATGTTTGTTTCTCGGGGCAACAAACTCTGAATCACCACTTTATGCCCCGGTTTAGGTACATGGTGCTGGACTGCTGGTGCACCCACTATCCCATGCCCTTATACCAAATATTTAGATGTTCTTAATCTAATGCCCCTGTTAAAATGAAGCCATGCCACTGTTATAAGCCATGACAAGTTTAGCGAAATGTTTTTGCCTGTAATTGTTTGAGACTCTGACTATTTCCTCTGTAGCTATTTGTGCAAACAGGGATACCATTTCACCTAGTTGATGTTGTGACCTTTTGGTGCACTGCACAAACCACTTCTTAAAAGAAGTGAGTTTTGTGCTGTTTAACTGGAATGTCAGAATGGAACAGTTGGTTCATTTTGGTGGAACTGCACAAAGGGAGATCTGTGTTCCAATCCTCATCATCCATATTGGCACCATAACCTTCCTTTAGGTAAGAATGATATTTAATGCATGTGTTCATCTCTATTTTGTGACTGCCATGAGAAAATAATGCTATTGTTTACTAGTATACTTGTACTCCCTCACTGACAAAACCAATTCTGAAATAGAAGGCCAATCATGTACTTGGTTTCACCAACTGGTGAGGAGAAAGAGAAACAGAGCATGAAGAGGAAGAAGAAGAAGAAGAATAAACAGTGCCAAGGTGATCTTGCTGAAGCCGAGGCCTCAGTCGAGGCCATTCAAGGGCTCCGGCAATGTCTACCTTACATGTGAGACGATCCCCCAGGGAGACCTTCCACTTCTGCGTATTTTCCATGATGAATTTGATGCTACTGTTAGAGTAATATGCTAATGTATTTCTATCCTTTCCTACTAAGCTAATGAAGGATTCACCTTGTTCCTACTTGTGCAAACATGGATCATGTTGTGCCAATCATACATTTTAGTGGAACTACACAAGACAATACAATGAACTGTATCCCAGCCAGCGCTTTAACTCTGCTGGTAGTTCTTGATAATCTTTCGATATAATGTCAGCACTAGTAAAAAAGAGTGATTTCAACCATACATTTGAAGTGCACAAAAATATATACTATTGAGTGATTCAAGTGAGTGCTTTATCACCTCTTCTGGGACTACATAAATAAGCTTTTTTGCTCAGCTTGGTACCGGCCTAAGGCCTTCATCCATATTAGTTTGATGTCATCTCTATTTGTATCGTGCTACTGTCATGAGAAACTCCTTTATCTTTGCACATTAAAGTTTTGCAACCTATGATACATGGCAATGCTTTGAGTGTTGAGCTAATTGGCACTAATTAAATAAACTAATACCTCTCTTTAAGCAAGACTACTATGTTGCTAACTTTACCCAATAAGAGAATAAGGGTGCTTCTATTTGTTAGTGTATGTTTCATCATCTAGTCCCACTATTATAGTAATCTCAGACTCTCAATATATGTGCCAACAGGGATGCTCGATTTTGGTGGAACTGCACAAAAACTTTGGGTGCTTCATTGCCTCGATAGCTTCCTTCCTTTCCTGTCAGTCGCAAATCTGGGCTTGCTTCCTTCCTTTGCTGTCGGTCGCTTGGCTTATCTCGGCTTCCAGTCAAAGGAAATAGTAATTGATATGCTACCTCACACAGGTTGGTACTGGTCCTTATCCTGATTATTGTGCTTGTCATATGTATTGGTAATTTGGTATTGTGGTACTGTTTGCTGATTTCATAAAGGAGTAACTTGGAGCCCGAACTCATAGGCAAATCATTTCATTGGGTGATTTTAGTTGAACTACAAAAAAAGATCAGATGGACAGGTACTTATGCTGCTGCTAAGTACTCCAAAGTTCACTCAGACAAGCATCGATGTTGACAAGAAGAAGTGCCTATATTCATTCGAGTATAAACCGGCGTCAACTAGTTGTCAAACTCCAAGTATTAGGAGAGTGAACGCCAAAAATATTGCTTGGCGCATAGCCTAGAAAAACGCAGTCCAGTCTTTGGTCCCAACTTGTGCCTTTTGGTTATCGGCACATATGGTAGCAAACTGTATGGCATGGAGTCTAAAGATTCCAGACAAGTTGGTTGACGCGTATATTCATCTGGCACTTAATCAGTCTGCACGCCAGGGATGCTCCATTTCAGTTGAACTGCAAAAAAATTGGGTGGTTCATTTTCCCAACTGCCTCCTTTGTTGTCTGCAATGTATAATTTTGGCGAGCTACAGGACCAAGATGAGCCAGTAAACTAGTTGGATGAAAGTAGTGGCCAATTTGCTCAAACCTCCCTCGGCACGAGGCCACTATTTGAGGATAAACCTACAAGCAAAGTTCAGATTGTCTGTGCTGCCTCTTATGTACTCGAAAGTTTACTCGTACAAGCATTAATTTTAGCAAGAAGTACCTCCGACTGAACACCATTTACCAGTCTGTACCCTAGGTAATTAAAGTTCGTCCATGGATGATATTGGTTGTGATCTCAATCATTTGGTTTCATAAACATACTGAACATGTGTATATCTGAATCTTTTTGTGAATTATCTATGAATATTGTCATGTGATCTATCAATCATTTGGATGCATAGACATGCTGAACTTGTGTATATATGAATCTTTTGAGTTGTTGATTGTGAATGTTGGCTATGAATATGAACATGTCCTGTGAACCTGAGTTTGATACGAATGTTTACCTGTTCTGTTGTACTTGTGGGTGAAATTGTTAGTATGTCTACTGTGGGATTTGTGACGTGTGGGTGTCAACGGCACACCTTCTTCCCGAGAAGAATTGCACCTGCTTTGTTAGGGTAGCAACGACGCATCCGCTCTTTTTAATATTTTTGCTCTGTCTTCCCCCTCCCCCGCTGAACCCCTGCCATAATGTTTTCGTCCTCAAAACAAGCATAGTACTGCGTTGTTTTTGGGGCTTGATGAAAAATCGAGTGCTGGTTTCTGTAGGTTGGCCCGCCCAGCAAATGGGCTGCTGGTCCACCACAGACTGGGAGGCTAAAAATACAAGTTGTATGGTGCAGAGGCAAGTAAAAAATGCCATCGAGAGCCATCCACTGAAGAAAAATACCGCGTCTGATGTGCTTCTTCAGTCGCGCCGCCGGCCCCCTCTTTAATCCAGTTCGCTTGGGGATCTAGCTGGTATCATTTTTTTCAAAGGGTGAACAAGTATCAGCTAGGCCTACGTATGCGTAGCCCACGACATACGGAGACAGTGGTTTTTACTTAATTTTTGAGGTCCATACCGGCCTATGGGCCTCCCAGCGTAGGTTTTACTTTTTCTTAAAGATCGGCAACCCAATGTATTTTCTTAATAAAACATAGATCTCTGTTCTATTTATCTATATATAAGAATACTAATGCTATGTCCAATTTATGTTTTCCCTTCTAACCACATTATATATGTTTATATTATTACTATTATCGTATATTTTATAAAGACTTATATATATTATAAAAACATCCCACGTGTTATTAACTTATAAAAGTAAATGTTTAACAGAAGTTGGCAAGGAAAATCCTGGTTGTTTTTGACTCACAGGTACGAAAATCCTGGTGATTGCGTACAAAAGCTTGCAAAGATTTTAAGGACCAATGTAATAATAACGCGCTCATTTTTATTTTGAGCAACAACTCGCTAATTTGTTATTTTTATATATATATAATGTGTCGCAATGGTTTATTTTTTGATATTAATTGCTCCTTCTAACGTAACATTATATATAGAACGAGCCCAGCTAATTCGTGTATTTCAAGAAAGTGCAAATGGGCTGGGATGTCTTAGAAAATATTAAATGGGCCGCATTGACGCGAAATTATTTGCTCACCCAGCCCAGCAAATGGACTGTACATTCTAGAAAACATGGGTTAAATATATGGCACATTTTTCTAGGCTGACATGTGGGCCAATAGGTCGAAGCCTATGCAGGGCGTTGTCAACTTGGTCAACAAATTATTATAACATCCACAACCATTGGATTTATATCCAACGGCCGACATGCACCTTCAATCTCTCGTCTTCTTCCTCCGGCATCACCGGGATCGCCTGGTCTGGCCTTCGGTGGCTAGCGGCTCTGCTTAGCACGCATCGTTGTGAAGCGCTACCCCACCACCGGCCAGGCTATCCCTACACACCTCCACACCTCCTGTTATTCTCCACCGACTGCAGCCCCACACCGCACCAGAACTAGTTATAACCCTTGTACTCCTCTCAATCTGCGACTCCACTATCGCGTCTTCCCATCTCCGGGTCGTTCCCGTCCGGGGCCACGCTGTCGTCCACCGCCTCGCTGCGCTCGGTGCGACGTGGTCAGCAAACGAGAGTCATCAGAAGAGGAATGTCCGTGGAGAGCCTGACGGCTGGGACCCACGAGGTCCATGGTTGCACGCAAGGAAAGTTCCTCCTTATGAAGCTGAAAAAATGTTTCCTCCCCCTGACAGCTGGGACCCACCGGTTTTATCTTCGCACGGAAGGAAGTGCCTCCTTGTTATGCAAAAAAACTATTCCTCCAGTTTACAGCTGGGACCCGTCAGATTTGGTGGCTGACTTGTGGGCCTACTAAGTGGACGTGTACGCACGGCTTTGTCAACTTAATCAACAAATGATTCTAGCAGTTGGACCGTTGGATGTTAATCCAACAACCATGCTCCTTCTTCAACCTCTGTTCTTGCTCCTGTCTCCCATGGGTGGCAGTGCTGCCGTGCACCCGAACCATTCAAGTTTCCCACTCCTCTCCATCTGCGACTCCACTGCCGCGTCTTCCCCATATCCGGGTCGTTCCAGTCTGGGGCCTCGCCTTCGTCCACCGGCCTTGGTGCACTCAGTACGGTGTGGTCAACGTGGTCAACAAACGAGAGTCATCGGAAGATGACTGTACGTGAGAGACTGATAGTGGGGACGCACCACGCCCATGGACGCATGCATGCAACTGCATCCTTTTTACCCTAAAAATAATGTTTTCTCCCCCTGACTGATGGGACCCACCAGCTACATCTTCGCACGCAAGGAAGTGCGTCCATATTACGGGGAAAAAAATGATTCGCCCCCTGACTACTAGGACCCACCAACTACATCTTCGCAAGCAAGGAAGTGCCTGACAGTCGGGACCCACCTGGTCGAAGCGTACGTAGCGTTGTCATTCTTGTCGTGAACATGTACGTACATACGATCGGTCTGTCTGCAGGCTGCAGCGATGAACCGTGGCCGTGTAAGGAAGGGCACGTGTGGTAGTAGAGGCGCGTATGTGTCGTAGTAGAGGCACGCACGTAGCATGTACACATACGTACAACGGCCAGGGTGCAAGAAAGTAAATACAACCACGTGCGTAAATACGGGCAGGGTCTCGAACGCCTACTCGCGCATACGTATGGCCAGGGCTCGTGTACATGGCTGGGTCGGAACGGAGAAGCGGCGCCGTCATCGTGTTCATGGGGAGGCAACGGAATCCATCGTGTTCATCTAGAGGCAACAGAATACGTCGTGTCCATCGGGAGCCAACCGGCTTGGACGGAACAACCGATGGAAACGAGGCCTGGCGTACCGCACAACGGAGGAAACGGCCTTGTGTTTGACCGGCCATTGTCGAAACGGGATCCTGTTCATCGGGAGGGGTCTGGCATACCGCAAAATGGAGGAAACAGTCCTCCTACGGTCGAAACGGGGTCCTAATGATCGGAAGGGGTGTGGCATACCGCAAAACGGAGGAAACAGACTTGTGTTGGAGCGCTTCAGTCGAAACGGGGGTCCTGTTCATCGGGAGGGGTGTGGCGTACCGCAAAACGGGACTCCACGGGATACTGTTCATCTCCACCGTCGAATGCCTCCACGGGCTACTGTTCATCCACCGTCGACTGCCTCCACGGGCTCATGTTCATCCACCGTCGACCTCCTCCAGCCTCCACCTGCGACTGTTCATCCATGGGCTCATGTTCATCCAGCCTCCACCGGCTACTGTTCAACCTGCCCTCTCCACGGGGTCCTATTCAACCACCCCTCCACGGGCTACTGTTCATCCAGCCCTCCATCGGCTATTGTTGAACCAGCCCTCCACTGGCTACTGTTCAACCAGCCCTCCACTGGCTACTGTTCAACCAGCCCTCCACGGGGTCCTGTTCATCCACCGGCTCGATCGATTGGGGTCCTGTTCATCTAGCGGCAACGACCTCTACTACCATGGGGTCCTGTTCATCCAACCCCCCACCAGGAACTGTTCATCCAAACCCCCCCAACAACGCTCACTGATCATCAAGGGAAGGAGGCAGAAGTGTTCGATCGGCTTCAGTTAGCAGCAGTAGCGAAGGAATCACTCAGGTTGAGTTAACAGCAAGGGATCGATCGATCGCTCGGGTTCAGTAACGCGTAGCCTACAGTGCAATCGCTCGGGTTCAGTTAGAGCCCAACGCCTCGCTTGGGTTCAGTTAGAGCGCAACGCCTCGCACACACGCGCGCGTACGTGTACGAGAGAAATGCGCAAACCTCCATGCCCCGACCACCAATCGTAACCGGGAACTCCCCAGATATTTTCCACGCCCTTGCTTCTACCACGGTTTTCTCCGTCATGGATGGCCCAAAGAATGTCATGCAACTGTGTCTCCGGTCCGGCCAGGACGAAAAGCCCATTTATGTCATGATTTTTTGTCATAGAAGTACGAGCCCACCACATCTATGATGATACCGGGTTTTGTCACAATTATCGTCATAGAAGTGTCATAAGCATGACAGAAAAAAACTTCGTTCAGCCCAAAATGTCACGGATGTGTCTTTTTTTGTAGTGAGAGGGCTTGGCGGTGGCTCCGTATCGTAAAACGCGATGAATCCTTCTCTCCGATTTTTTCTCCCCGAACGTGAATATATGGAGTTGGAGTTGAGGTCGGTGGAGGTCCAGGGGGCCCACAATGTAACGCCCACGATGCAGCTATATCTCCCACGTGTCGAGGCACGACTTAGAGGCATAACCGCATTGTGGTATTGTCGCAAGAAGGGTTATCTTCACACAATCCCATGTAATGAATAAGAATGGGATAACGAGAGTTGGCTTACAATCGCCACTTCACACAATACATAAATAATTCATACATCATCCAAAATCCACACATAGACCGACTACGGTCAAATCCAAATGAAAATAAGATAACCCCAAATGCTAGATCCCCGATCGTCCCAACTGGGCTCCACTACTGATCATCAGGAAAAGAAACATAGTAACGACCACGTTCCTCGTCGAACTCCCACTTGAGCTCGGTTGCGTCACCTGCACTGGCATCGTCGGCACCTGCAACTGTTTTGGTAGAATCTGTGAGTCATGAGGACTCGGCAATCTCACACCCGCGAGATCAAGACTATTTAAGCTTATAGGAAAGGATGGTGTAATGAGGTGGAGCTGCAACAAGCACTAAGCATATATGGTGGCTAACATACGCAAGTGAGAGAGAGAAGAGAAGCATCGCAACGGTCGCGAAGCTAGAAATTATCAAGAAGTGATCCTGAAACTACTTACGTTCATGCATAACTCAAACCGTGTTCACTTCCCGGACTCCACCGAGAAGAGACCATCACGGCTACACACACGGTTGATGTATTTTAATTGAGTCAAGTGACAAGTTCTCTACAACCGGACATTAACAAATTCCCATCTGCCTCATAACCGCGGACACGGCTTTCGAAAGATAATACCCTGCAGGGGTGTCCCAACTTAGCCCATTATAAGCTCTCACGGTCAACGAAGGATAAACCTTCTCCCAGGAAGACCCGATCAGTCTCGGAATCCCGGTTTACAAGACATTTCGATAATGGTAAAACAAGACCAGCAAAGCTGCCCGAATGTGCCGACAAATCACGATAGGAGCTGCACATATCTCGTTCTCAGGGCACACCGGATGAGCCAGATGTCGGGTTGGCATAGACCCTGGTTGCCCAGGGGGCGCCGGACATCGCTCGGTTTGGGCCAGCACTCGAAGGAGCACTGGTCCGGGGGTTTAAATAAAGATCACCCTCGGGCTTGCGAAAACCCGGGGGAAAAAGGCTTAGGTGGCAAATAGTAAAAACCAAGGTTGGGCCTTGCTGGAGGAGTTTTATTCAAGGCGAACTGTCAAGGGGGTCCCATAAATCACCCAACCGCGTAAGGAACGCAAACTCAAGGAACATAATACCGGTATGACGGAAACTAGGGCGGCAAGAGTGGAACAAAACACCAGGCATAAGGCCGAGCCTTCCACCCTTTACCAAATACATAGACGCATTAATTAAATAAGAGATATTGTGATATTCCAAAATATCCATGTACCAACATGGAACCAACTTCAACTTCACCTGCAACTAGCAACGCTATAAGAAGGGCTGAGCAAAAGCGGTAACTTAGCCAAACAATGGTTTGCTAGGAAAGGATGATTAGAGGCTTGACATGGCAAGATGGGAGGCATGATATAGCAAGTGGTAGGTAGCGCAGCATGGCAATAGAACGAACAACTAGCAAAGCAAAGATAGACGTGATTTCAAGGGTATGGTCATCTTGCCTGCAAGGTTCTCAGAGTTGTCGAAAGCTTGACCCTCGTAAGCGTACTCAACAGGTTCCTCATTCACGAACTCGTCTCCCGGCTCTACCCACAGAAAGAACACAAGCAACGTAACCACAATCAATCACGGGAAAAGCACAAACAACATAATGCAAATACATGCATGCTATGCGAGATGTGGTATGCGATGCATATGCGTGCTCCGGAAGAAAATGATGAACAAGGCAGTAACTTGGCAAATCAAGCATGCCACTGGAAAGATGAGATGATTTCGGTCGAAATCGATATAAAGATCACCGGAAACGGATGCACGGTTTGCAAATGGCAAGCAAAACAAGGATGACATAAATCTGCGATTAACAGCAGGATAGCACTTAGAATGCAACAAGTAACTATGCTACAGCACTCCAACATAGCAAAAAATCATATGGAAGTAATCTACAGGAGATGCTTGACAACAGATGAACACTGAGCTACGGCTAGATCACAAAATAACAGGTTCAAACAAGCATGGCAAAAGTGCAAAAGATATCAGGTTCACAGACTTGGTGAAATTACTGGACATGGCAAAAACAGCATCAGGTAGCAATGTTCAGAGCAAGCAAAACACATGCTACAGGAACATAACATAGAAAAGCAAGGCATGGCATGAATTCACTAAATGCATAGAACAAAAGTCCCTTACTGACCATGAGCCGAAATGGAACAGAAGATATGATGGCACCCATGTAAACATAGCAAGTTTCGTTAACAGGTTTTAGACTTGGCAGAAAACAGAGCATGACAGAAACAGTAATATGAAGGCATCTTGGTGAGCTTGATGCACTCACCACCAAGCAATGCATGAGAAACAAGCATACCTACAGCAATATGGAATGTTTATGAAGCTATCCATGGAAAGAGAAAATACATAGCATGAATGGAACAACTACAACAACCTTGGCAAAATTGAATATCATGTTAACAATCTGCCAGAAATATTTTTTAGCAAAAGTAGAGCAAGATTATTACATGCTATGGCACTCCATAATTGCAAACAGGGGCATGAATGGATAGAGCACAACTATATCTACAAAGCATACTTACTGAACATCACCAAAAAGAGCATGGATCTCTCTGTAGCCACATGGATACATAGCAACAAAATAACAGCAGAAACAGACTTGGCAAAATTAGCAAGTCCCTGAAAACAGAAATATCACGAAGCCTAGTTTGCATGCTTGTGCTAGTCACCACAGAGACCACCAAAATACATGGCATACACCTCTGTAAAGATGGCATGGCATAAATCAAAACACATGCAGAGCTCTTACTCATAAGATGCACACATTAAATGCAACAAAAATAACAAATCACCAAGTTCTGATAAGTAACAGCAGTTAACAGCATATAGCACTCTTGCACCAGAGATTTGGGCATCAAGATGGACTCAAATGAACATCGAATAATGGAACCAAATGGAGAGCATCTCGAGGCGAGCATTTCGATATATTACACACATGAAACGGAACTATATGCAGAGAGTTATGATGCAATGAACAGGAGCATATATTGTAAAATATCTAGGACTTGGAATATTTTGGGAGAGGGGAGAAAGTCAACCGTGGGTTTGACCCGACCGGATCTGGCGTGGCTCGGGCTGGGGCTGAGCTCGCCGGAGGAGTGGCTGTGGCCGGCATGGAGAGGAGGGAGAGGACGAGGGAGAGGAGCCGGGCGAGGCGGAGGAGCTCGGGGCCGGAGAGGAGTCCGGGCGGCGGCGCGGCGACCGGAGCTCCGGCGTGGAGGCGCGGGCGGCCGGCCGGCGATGGC